>NC_135958.1:80785421-80843016 GCF_053455715.1 Rhinoraja longicauda
CGGAGTAGAGTCGATGGGCCGAATGGCCTAATTCTACTCCTATAACTCATGATCCTGTGAACTTGTAACTTAAGCCCAGTGGTCCCAGCAATGAAGATAGAACAGTCCTGCACAGGAACATGGAGATGAGGAGGAATGTCTTTAGTCAGAGGGCGGTGAATCTGTGGAACTCGTTGCCACAGACGGCTGTGGAGGCCACAAGGTCAGAGATAGATAAAGGCAGAGGGAGAGAGATAGCTTCTTGATTAGTGCGGGTGTCAGGGGTTACGGGGAGAAGGCGGGGGAATGGATGGGGGTCGGGAGGGAGAGATAGATCAGCCGTGATTGACTTGATGGGCCGAATGGCCTAATTCTGCTGTGATGACTGGTGAACTAATGAACCTGGGTGTGAGCAAGTGCCGGCTGTAGGGAGAGACAGCGTTGCCCGTGATTAATAGGCTGACAGAGTCACCGAGCAACACACGCGCTCAGCAAAAGCTAATCCTGGCTAATGGCGGGATGAGAGCTCATCGATCTAACGTGCCCTGTGGGTACAGACTCTCCCGGGCTGGCACCGTGCCCGGCCACAGGCACCCCCCGCCCGGGCTGGCTCCGTACCCTGTGGGTACAAACTCTCCCGGGCTGGCACCGTGCCCGGCCACCGACACCCCCCGCTCAGTTTAACCCACTCTCCAATATAGTTTCATTTCAATTTAAATAAATCTTCCTGCACTGCTGATTCCCCCCCCCCACACGCTCCTCCCCACACCCCCACACGCTCCTCACCCCCCCACACGCTCCTCACCCCCCCACACGCTCCTCACCCCCACACGCTCCTCACCCCCCCACACGCTCCTACACCCCCCCCCACACGCTCCTCACCCCCCCACACGCTCCTCCCCCACCCCCCACACGCTCCTCACCCCCCCCACACGCTCCTCACCCCCCCCACACGCTCCTCACCCCCCACACACGCTCCTCACCCCCCCCACACGCTCCTCCCCCCCCCACACGCTCCTCACCCCCCAAACGCTCCTCACCCCCCCCCACACACGCTCCTCACCCCCACCCACAACGCTCCTCACCCCCCTCCACACGTCTCTTCACCCCCCCCCCACACGCTCCTCACCCCACCGACACGCTCCTCACCCCCCCCACACGCTCTTCACCCCCCCCACACACGCTCCTCACCCCCCCCACACGCTCCTCACCCCCCCCCCACAACGCTCCTCACCCACCCCCCACACGCTCCTCACCCCCCACACGCTCCTCACCCCCCCACACGCTCCTCACCCCCCCACACACGCTCCTCCCCCCCCACACACGCTCCTCACCCCCCAAACACGCTCCTCACCCCCCCACAACGCTCACTCACCCCCCCCAACACGCTCCTCACCCCCCCCACACGCTCTTCACCCCCCCCCCACACGCTCCTCACCCCCCCCGACACGCTCCTCACCCCCCCCACCACGCTCTTCACCCCCCCCACACGCTCCTCACCCCCCCACAACGCTCCTCACCCCCCCCCACACGCTCCTCACTCCACCCCCACACCGCTCCTCACACGCTCCTCACCCCCCCCACACGCTCCTCCCACCACCCCCACACGCTCCTCACTCCCCCCACACGCTCTTCACCCCCCACAACGCTCCTCACCCCCCCACACACGCTCCTCACCCCCCCCACACACGCTCCTCACCCCCCCCACACGCTCCTCACCCCCCCCACACGCTCCTCACCCCCCCCACACTCACGCTCCTCCCCCCCCGCTCCACACCCCCCCCACACGCTCCTCACCCCCCATACTCCTCCCCCACCCCCACGACGCTCCTCACCCCCTCCCTACCCGCTCCACACCCCCCCCACGCTCCTCACCCCCCTCCCTACCCGCTCCACACCCCCCCCACACGCTCCTCCACACCCCCCCACAACGCTCCTCACCCCCACCCACACGCTCCTCACTCCCCCCCGCTCCTCAACCCCCCCACGCTCCTCACCCCCCCGTACTCCTCCCTCACCCCCACACGCTCCTCACCCCCTCCCTACCCGCTCCACACCCCCCCCACACGCTCCTCACCCCCCCCACACGCTCCTCACTCCCCCCCGCTCCTCAACCCCCCCACGCTCCTCACCCCCCCCATACTCCTCCCTCACCCCACACACGCTCCCTCACCCCCTCCCTACCCGCTCCACACCCCCCCAACACGCGCTCCTCACCCTCCCCACCCTCCCCGCTCCTCACCCTCCCCAGCGTCCCACCCATGGCTACAAGCCCCATGCTTGCCTCTCTCCCCCTCTCCTCTCCCTCCTCTCCCCTCTCCCTCCCTCCCCATCCTCTCTCCCTCTCCATCTACCTCTTCTCCGTCCCTCTCCCACCCTTCCCTCTCTCTCCCCTCCTCTCTCCCCATCCCCTCTCCCTCTCTCCCCCTTCCCCTCTCTCTCTCCCTCTCACTCTCCCACTCTCTCCCTCTCCCCTGCTGTAATTAAAGATGCACCGGACCAGGTCAGGTCACAATGACAGACGTGACCCTCTGGGTACATGAGGAGTGGGCATGTGGATGGTCTCTGTCCACTAATGTGCGCGGCAGAGGTTTATTGGCTGTGGCTCTGCGGGAGTTCACTTCTGAGACGGCGTTAGATTAATACAAATCCTCCTGTTCATTAATACTGATGACTGAAGGCAGATCATTGAATTATGTATGAAGCTTTGCTGATTGAGTAATATTTCACCCCACTCCACAAGATGATGGAGTCAGAGAGTGATGGAGAGTGTAAACAAGCTGCCGACACCAGCCAGCACGTCCCACACTGCACGCTCCCCCACCTGTACGCCCCCCCACCTGTACGCCCCCCCCACCTGCACGCCCCCCCACCTGCACCCCCCACCTGCACGCCCCACCTGTACGCCCCCCCACCTGCACGCCCCCCCACCTGCACGCCCACCTGCACGCCCCACCTGCACGCCCCACCTGCACGCCCCCCCCACCTGCACGCCCCCCCCACCTGCACGCCCCACCTGCACGCCCCACCTGCACGCCCCACCTGCACGCCCCCCCACCTGCACGCCCCACCTGCACGCCCCACCTGCACGCCCCACCTGCACGCCCCACCTGCACGCCCCACCTGCACGCCCCACCTGCACGCCCCACCTGCACGCCCCACCTGCACGCCCCACCTGCACGCCCCCACCTGCGCACCCCACCTGCCGACACCGGCCAGCACGCCCCACCTGCACACCCCACCTGCACGCCCCACCCTGCACGCCCCACCTGCGCACCCCACCTGCCGACACCGGCCAGCACGCCCCACCTGCACATCCCCCCACCTGCACGCCCCACCTGCACGCCCCCCCACCTGCACGCCCCACCTTGCCCCCCCACCTGCATGCCCTCCCCACCTGCACGCCCCCCACACCTGCACGCCCCACCTTGCCCCCCCCATCTGTACGCCCCCCACACCTGCACGCCCCACCTGCATGCCCCCTCCTGCACGCCCCCACCTGCACGCCCCCCACCTGCACGCCCCCCACCTGCATGCCCCCCACCTGCACACCCCCCACCTGTACGCCCCTCCACCTGTACGCCCCCCCCACCTGCACGCCCCACCTGCTCACCCCCCACCTGCACCCCCCCACCTGCATGCCCCCCCACCTGCACGCACCCCTCCCTGCACGCCCCCCCACCTGCACGCTCCACCTGCACTCCCCCCCACCTGCACCCCCCCACCTGCACGCCCCACCTGCACGTCCCACCTGCACGCCCCACCTGCACTGCACGCCCACCTGCGCACCCCACCTGCCGACACCGGCCAGCACGCCCCACCTGCACATCCCCCCACCTGCACATCCTGCCACCTGCACGCCCCCCACCTGCACCCCCCACCCTTGCCCCCCACACCTGCACCCCCCACCTGCACATTCCACCTGCACGCCCCACCTGCCGACACCGGCCTGCACGCCCCACCCTACACGCTCCCCCACCTGCCCTCCCCATCGTGTGATAAAAGGTCCTTGTTAAGGCAGTGTGATCTGCCTGCTCAGCGGCACTCTACCTGAAGGCTGGCGAGACAACGACGCTGTGCAGTACGCTTGCCTTCATCAGTCAGGGCAAGAGTCAGGTGGATAAGGTGGTCAAAAAGCCTTTTGGCACTTTGGCCTTCATCGGTCAGAGTATTGAGTAGAGACGTTGGGAGGTCACGTTGCAGTTGTACAGGACATCGGTGAGACCCCATGTAGAATATTGTGCTCAGTTCTGGGCACCATGTTATAGGAAAGATGTTGTCAATCTGGAAAGGGTTCAGTAAAGATTTACGAGGATGTTGCCAGGAATAGAGGGTGTGAGGTACAGGGAGACGTTGAGCAGGCTGGGTCTCTATTCCATGGAGCGCAGGAGGATGAGGGGAGATCTTATAGAGGTGGACAAAATCATGAGAGGAATAGATCGGGTAAATGCACAGTCTCTTGCCCAGAGTAAGGGAATCGAGGACCAGAGGACACAGGTCAAGGTGAAGGGGAAAAGATTTAATAGGAATCTGAGGGGTAACTTTTTCACGCAGAGGGTGGTGGGTGTATGGAACGAGCTGCCAGAGGAGGTAGTTGAGCTGGGACTATCCCAACGTTTGGAGGTTTGGACAGGTTTGGAGGAATATAGACCAAACGCAGGCAGGTGGGACTGGGGTAGCTGGGACATGTTGGCCGGTGTGGGTGGGTTGGGCCGAAGGGCCTGTTTCCAAACGGTATCACTCTGTGACTCTAGGGGTGATCTTATAGTGGTGTATAAAATCATGAGAGGAATAGATCGGGTAGACGCACAGAGTCTCTTGCCCAGAGTAGGGTAATCGAGGACCAGAGGACAAGGTGAAGGGGGAATAATGTGTGTGTCCTGGTGTGTGATTTGCAGAAGGCAAGTACAACGACACGGCAGGGAAACCAAATAGAATGTTATTGTCTATCACAAGGGGAACTGAAAGTAAACCCAGGGCTCAAAGCACAGAGTGCTGGAGTAACTCAGCGGGTCAGGCAGCGTCTGTGGGGAACATGGATAGGTGACGTTTCAAGTTCACACTGTGGGAGGGTCTCCACCCAAAACATCACCAGTCATTCCCACCACAGATGCTGCCTGACCCACTGAGTTCCTCCAGCACTCTGTGTTTTTGGCTCAAGGTTCCAGCACCTCAACATAGAACAGTACCACACAGGAACAGGCCCTTCGGCCCACAATGTCCATGCCAAACATGATGCCACGTTAAACTAATCCCCTCTGCCACCACGCGATCCATACCCCTCCATTCCCTGCATATCCACGTGTCTGTCCAGAGACTCTTAAACACCTCTATGGTATTTGCCACCACCCCCCACCCTGGCAGCGCGTTCCAGACCCCCACCGCCCAGAGAGAACGTGCAAACTCCACAAGGAACTGCAGATGCTGGTTTACTAAAAAAAACCCTATAACGTGCTGGAGTAACTCAGCGGTTCGGGCAGCATCTCTGGAGGGCGTGTGTTTAGCTTAGATTAATTTAGAGATACAGCATGGAAATGGCCCTTCGGCCCACCGAGTCCGTGCCGCCCAGCGAGTTCCATACTATCCCACCTTCCCACCCACTCCCTGCACACTAGGGGGCAATTTGCAGAGGGGCCGATTAACCCACAAACCCGCACGTCTTTGGGATGTGGGAGGAAACCGGAGCGCCCGGAGGAAACCCAACGCGGTCCCGGGCACACCCATAGGAAACCCTCGCAAACACCACACAGACAGACAGTGCCCGAGGGCAGGGTGGAACCCGGGTCTCTGGCGCCATGAGGCAGCAGCTCTACCCGCTGTGCCTTCTGCTACAGCTCGCAACGTCACTCTGCCCAGCCGGCAAGTCCAGAGGGCAAGGCGAAATCAACGCACGGCCAACTAACCTACAAACCCGCGCGCGTCTTTGGAGTGCGGGAGGAAACCGGAGCGCCCGGAGAAAACCCACGCGGGCCACGGGGAGAACGTGCAAACTCCACACACACACACACACACACACACGTCAGCATTTGGCGGGGGTGTAGAGAAACCCCCTCAGCCACTAATCGCGCACAATCTCTCAGGTCTTTACACGAGATCTCTTTCTTCTGGAGCAGGATGTTAATTGGAATTGGAGACCATTTGTCAGTGCCAGCAGATAAGAGAGAGTTCAGACAGCTTAATTTGATCTGGGCTAAATGTATTGCTGCAACCCATAGTTCCCTTTTCATAAATAAGTGCTTGTGACATTTTAATTTCCCAGCTTCAAGCAGCTTAGTGGATGGCTCTGTGCAAACATGAGAGGGTGAGTGGAGGAGACAGGTAGCGGTGTTTAGCAAGATCCACATTGTCAGACACTTGTCGATGTGACGGCAGCTCTCTCCACAACACTGGGCTGTCCCGACATATCAGCACAGTGGGCATGATGTTTGCAACTATGGGGGGGGGGGGGCAGGGGGGGGGGGGGGCAGGGGGGACCTCATTGTAACGCACAGAACAGTGAGCGGCCTGGATAGAGTGGATGTGGAGACGATGTTTCCACTAGTGGGAGAGTCTAGGACCAGAGGGCACAGCCTCAGAATTAAAGGACGTTCCTTTAGGAAGTAGATGAGGAGGAATTTCTTTAGTCAGAGGGCGGTGAATCTGTGGGATTCTTTGCCACAGACGGCTGTGGAGGCCACAAGTCAGTGGATATATTTATGGCAGAGATAGATAGATTGTTGATCAGTGCGGGTGTCAGGGGTTATGGGGAGAAGGCAGGAGAATGGGGTTAGGAGGGAGAGATAGATCGGCCACGATTGAATGGCAGAGTTGACGATGGGCCGAATGGCCTAATTCTACTCCTATCCCTTATGAGACCTGGTTATCTCCACACATTTTCCTTTCAGGGACATACTGGGTCGGCACGGTGGCGCAGCAGTAGAGTTGCTGCCTCACAGCGCCGGAGACTCGGGTTCGATCCCAACTACGGGCGCTGTCTGTACGGAGTTTGTACGTTCTCCCCGTGACCTGCGTGGGTTTTCTCCGAGATCTTCGATTTCCTCCCACACTCCAAAGACGTGCAGGTTTGTTGGTTAATTGGCTTGGTTTAAAAATGTAAATTGTCCCCAGTGTGTGTGGGATAGTGTTAGTGTGCGGGGATCGCTGGTCGGCACGGACCTGGTCGGCCGAAGGGCCTGTTTCCGCGCTGTATCTCTAAACTAAACATGGGTGGCGGTCACAAGGGGACAACCAGGCTCACTGTGATCGCAAGAGGTTTGTCTCACTGTCTCGGTATATGTGTGACATGACCCTGAACACGCCTAAATATAACGTGCTGGTTTACACCAAAGACAGACACAGAGTGCTGGAGTAACTCAGTGGGTCAGGCAGCATCTGTGGAGAACAGGGATAGGTGACGTTTCACAGAGTGCCGGAGTAACTCAGCGGGTCAGGCAGCATCTGTGGAGAACATGGATAGGTGACGTTTCACAGAGTGCTGGAGTACCTCAGCAGGTCAGGCAGCATCTCTGGAGAACAGGAATGGGCGACGTTTCGGGTCGAGACCCTTCTTCAGACTGAGAGTCAGGGGAGGGGGGGTCTAGAGATAGGGAAGGGTAAGGTGTGAGAACGACAGATCAAAGCAGACGATGGTCAAGGAAAATGTAGAATGGTTCATTGTTGGCTGAGGGGAGGGTGATAACGAGACACACCAATACCAACAGCAACAGGAGGACAAACTAGTCGGAGAACTAGGGTGGGGGAGGGATGGAGAGAGAGGGAAAGCAGGGACTATCTGAAGTTAGAGAAGTCAGTGTTCATACCGCTGGGGTGTAAGCTGCCCAAGTGAAATATGAGGTGCTGTTCCTCCAATTTGCGCTGGGCCTCACTCTGACAATGGAGGAGGCCCAGGACAGAAAGGTCAGATTGGGAATGGGAGGGGGAGTTGAAGTGCTGAGCCACTGGGAGATCAGGTTGGTCTAGGCGGACTGAGAGCACTTGTGTAAAGAGGGTTAAATGTCTTAGTAGTCCCTGCCTCAACTACCTCCTCCATCAGCTCGCTCCCTACACCCACCACCCTCCATGTGAACACCTTGCCCCTCAGATCCCCATCAAATCTCTCCCCCCTCTCACACCTGAAGCCCAGTGTCCTCTGGTCCCTTGATCCTCTGACTCTGAGTGAAAGACTGCACGTGTTCACCAGCGCTCTCCTGCTATTAACACAGCCCTTTCTCGCAATGACGGCCGTTTCTGTTTAGTTTAGTTTAGTTTACAGCGCAGAAACAGGCCCTCTCGGCCCACCGAGTCCACGCCGACCAGCGATCCCCGCACACTAACTCCCACTGGGGACAATGTTTACACACACACCGAGCCAATTAACCTACAAATCTGCACGTCTTTGGAGTGTGGGAGGAAACCGAAGATCTCGGAGAAAACCCACGCGGGTCACGGGGAGAACGTACAAACTCCGTACAGACAGCGCCCGTAGTCGGGATGGAACCCGGGTCTCCGGCGCTGCATTCGCTGTAAGGCGGCAACTCTACCGCCGCGCCAGCGTGTTCTAATCCTGGTTTCAGCCTAACCTGCTCAATATCCCACTCTCTCAACCGTAAGAGGAGACAACATTTGTATTCAACCTAGGATTCGCCAAGCCTTGTAGAACCCATCAATGTTTACATTCGTTACGTTCTCGGCTCCACGGGTTTAATTGGAAATCTCACTCTCACCACAATGGGATTCAGATTTTGAATCGAGCGAGAGAGAACTGCAGTGAAAGCAGCGAGCCAGAGAACAGTACAGTACAGGAACAGGCCCTTCGGCCCACAACATGTGTGCTGAACACCATGCCAAATTAAACTAATCCCCTCTGACTGCACGATCAATATCCACGCGCCTGTCTAAAAGCCTCTTAAACACCACTGCCTCCACCACCATCCCAGGCAGCGTGTTCCAAGCACCCACCCCCCTCTGTGTAAAAAACCTCCTGCACGTTGCCTTTAAACATAGAAACATAGAAAATAGATGCAGGAGGAGGCCATTCGGCCCTTCGAGCCAGCACCGCCATTCATTATGATCATGGCTGATCATCCACAATCAATAACCCGTGCCTGCCTTCTCCCTATATCCCTCGATTCCACTAGCCCCTAGAGCTCTATCTAACTCTCTCTTAAATCCATCCAGTGATTCGGCCTCCACTGCCCTCTGTGGCAGAGAATTTCACAAATTCACAACTCTCTGGGTGGAAAAGGTTTTTCTCACCTCAGTTTTAAATGGCCTCCCCTTTATTCTTGGACTGTGTGGCCCCTGGTTCTGGACCCCCCCAACATTGGGAACATTTCTCCTGTATCTCGCTTGTCCAGTCCTTTGCCCCTCTCACCTTAAAGCTGCGTCCTCTAGTCTTGGACAGTTCCGCCCTGAGAAAAAGGTTCAGACTGTTTCCAGGTGTTCTACAGTTCTTCTTAGATCTTCCGATCTACCTCATTGCTACCCTTGCACATTTTGTATCTGCACTTTCTCTGTAAACTGTATTCGACACTCTCGTTTGTACTACCTGTTGTATTCATGTTTAGTTTAGAGATACAGCAAGGAAACAGGCCCTTCGGCCCACCAAGTCCATGCCACCTATCCATCACCCTATGCCAAATCTCTTTAAAGTTCTCACAACGTAGAGATTGGTACAGGTGTCAAGGATTATGGGGAGAAGGCAGGAGAATGGGGTTAGGAGGGAGAGATAGATCAGCCGTGATTGAATGGCGGAGTAGACTCGATGGGCCGAATGGCCTAATTCTGCTCCCATCATTTATGACCTTCTGACCACCCGTTCACACTAGTTCTATATTATCCCACTTTCTCTTCCTCTCCCTGCACAGTTGTGGCAATGTACAGAGATGTGGTTTGACATGTTCAGTTACTCCAGCGCTTTGAGTCCACCTCTAGATCCCTTTCCATGGTTACTGACCTGGGCTCCACCAGAACAGCCTGCTCCTAGTCAGTCTGTCCAAACACATGCCTGGTGAAGAGAACACACGGCTGGATCTAGAAACCATCGCAGGGACAGTTGGCAAAATGGGCGTGACGAATCACGTCTCTCTCGTATTGTGTTCAGGTCCAGCTACCCTGAAAATATCCTCCAAATCCCTTCTCAGAGACGGTCACCCAACTAGGGGTTGCCGACTTCCTCACGCCCAAATACGGGACAAGGTGACGTCACCGCCCCGCGCCCCCACGTGGCCTCACCCAGCCAGCGGCCACGTGCTCCCGCTCCACCAATGGCGGCTGCCCGGGCCGGTAGGCGGGTTGCTATGCAACCTCCGTCAGGCGGTGCCCTGGCCTACACTGTCCGGGACTACAGCCGCCCCCGGGCTACAGTGTCCGGGCCTACAGCGCCGTTCGGGCCTACAGTTTCCAGCCCTACAGTGTCTGGGCCTACAGTGTCCGGGCCTACAGTGTCCGGGCCTACAGTGTCCGGGCCTACAGTATCCAGGCCTACAGTGTCCGGGCCTACAGTGTCCAGCCCTACAGTGTCCGGGCCTACAGTGTCCAGGCCTACAGTGTCCGGGACTACATTGTCTGGGCCTACAGTGTCCGGGCCTACAGCGCCGTCCGGGCCTACAGTGTCCGGGCCTACAGCGCCGTCCGGGCCTACAGTGTCCGGGCCTAGAGTGTCCGGGCCTACAGTGCCCGGGCCTACAGCGCCGTCCGGGCCTACAGTGTCCGGGCCTACAGTGTCCGGGCCTACAGTGTCCGGGCCTACAGTGTCCGGGCCTACAGTGTCCGGGCCTACAGTGTCCGGGCCTACAGTGCCCGGGCCTACAGCGCCGTCCGGGCCTACAGTGTCCGGGCCTACAGTGTCCAGGCCTACAGTGTCCGGGACTACATTGTCTGGGCCTACAGTGTCCGGGCCTACAGCGCCGTCCGGGCCTACAGTGTCCGGGCCTACAATGTCCGGGCCTACAGCGCCGTCCGGGCTACAGTGTCTGGGCTTACAGTGCCCGGGCCTACAGCGCCGTCCGGGCCTACAGTGTCCGGGCCTACAGTGTCCGGGCCTACAGTGTCCGGGCTACAGTGTCCGGGCTTACAGTGCCCGGGCCTACAGCGCCGTCCGGGCCTACAGTGTCCGGGCCTACAGTGTCCGGGCCTACAGCGCCGTCCGGGCCTACAGTGTCTGGGCCTACAGTGCCCGGGCCTACAGCGCCATCCGGGCCTAATACGGGACAAGGGCGGTCCCATCCGGGACAAACCAATTTATCCCGAAATACGGGATCTCCCGGCTAATACGGGATGGTTGGTGACCCTTGGTGGAGGCCAAGTCATTGGGTATTTTTAAAACAAAGATTGATGGGTCGTTGATTAGGAAGGATTATGGGAAGAAGGGAGGAAAGTGGGGTGGAGAGGGTAACATCAACCAGGCATGATTGAATGGCACAGTCGATGTGATGGGCCGATTGGCCTTACTCCTGCTCCTATGTCCTATGGTGTTACTGAGAGTGGTGGACACTGCCTGGTCCATCATGGGTACTGAGCTCCCCACCATCAAAGGAATCACGCATGACTGGGCCCATCACTCCTGTCAATTATACCTGACACATTCTACATCCCTGCAAAGGTGAACGTTATTGAATTACCACTACCTACAGTGGGAGAGAGACCGTGCGTGCGTTAGAGAATCACACCCAGACCCTCACTGTGGGGGGGGGGGGGGGGGGGGTCACACTTCTATTTAAGGAAATAACAACTCCCTTCATTTACAGGTACAACACTAACTTATTATACAACACTCTATTATAAGGGTGGTCACGGTGGTGCAGCGGGTAGAGCTGCTGCCTCACAGCGCCGGAGACCCGGGTTCCATCCCGACTACGGGCGCCGTCTGTACGGAGTTTGTACGTTCTCCCCGTGACCCGCGTGGGTTTTCTCCGAGATCTTCGGTTTCCTCCTACACTCCAAAGCCGTGCGGGTTTGTAGGTTAATTGGCTTGGTGTGTGTGTAAATTGTCCCCAGTGTGTGTGTAGGATAGTGTTAGTGTGCGGGGATCGCTGGACAGCGCAGACTCGGTGGGCCGAAGGGGCCTGTTTTCCGCGCTGTATCTCTAAACTAAGCTAAACAATCTTGCTTCCAAAGGTAATATTAATAACAAAACACAGACTGTGTAGAGTACAGATCGCAGCATGTGTTACAAGAGTAACATGCTGTAAATATATGTTCAGGCACGGTGCACTACACAGCACAACACAGCCTACATTATGTAAATAGTACACCTCCTGCTCTCAGTAACGTACTGTAATTATACGATTTACGCTTCAATCATGCATTCAATTAATCTTGTTCCAATTTCATTGCAATTTTATTCAGATTTCTTTCAGTGACTGCTGCACTCTACAGCAAGCAGCACAGATTATGCATCAGGTTTAACAGCTGTATCCCACCCCATAGTTCCAGCCCACATCTCGAGCACAACACCTGTGTAAGAAAATAACTGCAGATGCTGGTACAAATCGAAGGTAACTGCAGATGCTGGCATGAGCCAGCTGAGACAGAGGTTCACCAGCACCTCCTCCAACCTCATCTATTGCATCCGCTGCTCCAGATGTCAACTTCTTTACATCGGCGAAACCAAACGCAGGCTCGGCGATCGTTTCGCTCAACACCTTCGCTCAGTCCGCATTAACCAACCTGATCTCCCGGTGGCTGAGCACTTCAACTCCCCCTCCCACTCCCAGTCTGACCTTTCTGTCATGGGCCTCCTCCAGTGCCATAGTGAGGCCCACCGGAAATTGGAGGAACAGCACCTCATATTTCGCTTGGGCAGCTTGCAGCCCAGTGGTATGAACATTGACTTTTCCAACTTTAGATAGTTCCTCTGTCCCTCTCTTCCCCCCCACCTCCCGCTTCCCAGTTCTCCCTCTATCTTCCTGTCTCCACCTATATCCTTCCTTTGTCCCGCCCCCCTGACATCAGTCTGAAGAAGGGTCTCGACCCGAAACGTCACCCATTCCTTCTCTCCTGAGATGCTGCCTGACCCGCTGAGTTACTCCAGCATTTTGTGAATAAATACCTTTGACCACAAACACTGACGCACTCCAGAGGCCAAGGCTCTTTGATGCTCAGAAGCATCTCGGGGTCCAAGTCCATAACTCCCCTGAGAGTGGCAACGCAAGTAGGTTGAGTGGTAAATAAGGCCTCGGGTACGTAGGGTTGCCAACTGTCCCGTATCAGCCGGGATGTCCCGTAGTTTGGGCTAAACTGGTTTGTCCCGTACGGGACCGCCCTTGTCCAGTATTAGTAAGGGTTGCCAACTTCCTCACTCCCAAATACGGGACAAAGGGTAACTTCACGTCACGTGCTCCCGCTCCACCAAAGTCGGCCAAAGGCATGCACCTTGGACTCGATCATCCCCACCCCCCCCTCTCCCCACCCTCTCCCCCCCCTCTCCCCCCCCCCCACCCCCCACCCAGCCTAGCCTGTGGGCAGAACAAGCCTCTGCTCCCCACCAAAGGTACTAGAGGAGCAAGATGGACCACTCCATTGAAATCGCCTCTACTGAAGTGTAGTACGCAAAGGATGAGCTTGACGGCCGCCATTTTAGTAGGCACTACCCGCCGCTCGCTCTGCCTCTCGCAGTGTGACCAGTGTTGTGGGGGAACAGTGTGTGTGATGATACCATTAACATGCAGATGGAGAGAGAGACTGGGATGGAGTTGGAAGGATGGAGAGAGGAGTTAAAATGGAGATAAAGAAAGAGAAAGAATGAGATGAGAATGGAGGGAGAGTGACAGAGAGAAGATGAACTGGTGCGGTGGTGTATCGGGTAGAGCTGCTGCCTCACAGCGCCGGAGACCCGGGTTCCATCCCGACCAAGGGGGCTGTCTGTACGGAGTTTGCACGTTCTCCCCGTACAAACTATCATCTGTCAACTCTCAGATTTTTGTTGTTTTTCTTTTTAAATGTTTCTGCAAGATTCTGCCGACTAAAATGGTCGCCGTGACGTGCTGCGGTTTTGAGGGTCGGGGTTGGCCTGTCTTGTTCTGCTCCGGTATCTTTGCTTCCCACTGAGGCTTCACTGTGAGCGTGGCCGCACGTACAACACCTACGCTGTTCCCAGGCTATTGTGCATCATTGTGCCTGTGCAGATCAAGTAAGTGGTGTGTTTAACACCAGGCACTGGTTCCGCACGTCAGCTGTGTGGGATTATAACACAATGCTTCTTTAGAGACACAGCACGGACACAGGCCCTTCGGCCCGCCCAGTCCACACTACCCACCGCACGTTAGATCAGTTTAGTTTAGTTTAGAGATACATCGCAGAAACAGGCCCTTCGGCCCACCGAGTCCGGCCCGACCAGCAATGCCTGCACGCTAATACTATCCCACACACACACACACTCACTGGAGTCAATTTACAATTTTACCAAAGACAATTAACCCACAAACCCGCACGTCATTGGAGTAAACCGGAGAAAACCCACGCAGGTCACGGGGAGAACGTACAAACTCCGTACAGACGGCGCCCGTGGTCGGGATGGAACCCGGGTCTCCGGCGCTGTGAGGCAGCAGCTCTACCCGCTGCACCACCGCACCACTTCATCTTCTCTGTCACTCTCCCTCCATTCTCATCTCATTCTTTCTCTTTCTTTATCTCCATTTTAACTCCTCTCTCCATCCTTGCCGTCCTTCCACCTCCATCCCAGTCTCTCTCTCCATCTCCTTCATTCCCACTGCCCACCTTCCCCTCTTCCTGCTCTCATCTTTCCTTCCTTCTTGGCTTCTCTGTGTCTCCTCATTTCTCTCTTTCTTTGTCTTCATTCTTCCCTTCTCCTCTCGCTCTCTCTCTCCCTCCCTCTCTCCCTTTCTCTCTATCTCCGTCTCTCTCCCTCTCCCTCCCTCTCTCTTTCCCTCCCTCTCCTCTCCCTCTCCCTCTCCCTCTCCCTCTCCCTCTCCCTCTCCCTCTCCCTCTCCCTCTCCCTCTCCCTCTCCCTCTCCCTCTCCCTCTCCCTCTCCCTCTCCCTCTCCCTCTCCCTCTCCCTCTCCCTCTCCCTCTCCCTCTCCCTCTCCCTCTCCCTCTCCCTCTCCCTCTCCCTCTCCCTCTCCCTCTCCTCTCCCTCTCCCCTCTCCCTCTCCCTCTCCCTCTCCCTCTCCCTCTCCCTCTCCCTCTCCCTCTCCCTCACGCTCTCCCTTCCTCCCTCTCTTTCTCTCTCTTCCCCCCTCCGTCTCTCTTTCTCTCCCTCCCTCTCCCTTCCTTCCACTTTCCCTGGATGAAATAATCAAATACCAGAGGGCACAGCTTTCAGTTCCCACAGAGAGGGGATGGGTGATGTTTCAGTCTGAAGAAGGGTCTCGACCTGAAACGTCACCCGTTCCTTCTCTCCTGAGATGCTGCCTGACCCGCTGAGTTACTCCAGCACTCTGTGAAACATCACCTATCCATGTTCTCCACAGATGCTGCCTGACCCATTGAGTTTTGGCCTTCATAACAAGGGGAGTTGAGTATTGGAGCAAAGAGGTCCTTCTGCAGTTGTACAGGGCCCTAGTGAGACCGCACCTGGAGTACTGTGTGCAGTTTTGGTCTCCAAATTTGAGGAAGGATATTCTTGCTATTGAGGGCGTGCAGCGTAGGTTAACTAGGTTAATTCCCGGAATGGCGGGACTGTCATATGTTGAAAGACTGGAGTGACTAGGCTTGTATACACTGGAATTTAGAAGGATGAGAGGGGATCTTATCGAACCGTATAAGATTATTAAGGGGTTGGACACATTAGAGGCAGGAAACATGTTCCCAATGTTGGGGGAGTCCAGAACAAGGCAGTGGAGGCCAATTCTCTGAATGCATTCAAGAGAGAGCTAGATAGAGCTCTTAAAGATAGCGGAGTCAGGGGGTATGGGGAGAAGGCAGGAACGGGGTACTGATTAAGAATGATCAGCCATGATCACATTGAATGGCGGTGCAGGCTTGAAGGCCTCCTCCTGCACCTATTGTCTATTGTCTATTGAGTTACTCCAGCACTCTGTGAAACGTCACCTATCCATGTTCTCCACAGATGCTGCCTGACCAGCTGAGTTACTCCAGCACTCTGTGAAACGTCACCGATCCATGTTCTCCACAGTTGCTGCCTGACCCGCTAAGTTACTCCAGCACTCTGTGTCATCATCTACTGTTATTGGCTGCAGCATTATCTTGAGTCAGTAACCAGACATTGGTGTGACTCAGGCTGTTTTTTTCAAAGTTTCTTTATAAACTTGTCTGAAGGACATCTCTTTGTATCTCAGCTGCTACTCGTTGAAGGATGGCATCTCCTGACTTCATTACAATAGACAATAGACAATAGGTGCAGGAGGAGGCCATTTGGCCTTTTCGAGCCAGCACCACCATTCAATGTGACCATGGCTGATCATTCTCAATCACAAAGATCGCGCTCTCACTCCCTGCCTCTGAATTCTCATCTGGTAACCTTGGCAACACATTTTCAATGTCATCTTATTTTGCGGTTCTATTTTCTGCTCGTTTAATCATGCTGAGGTAAAGGATCGGCCCTGTGTTGTGTTCTTCGTGTAGCCTTTGTGTGCGTTGGTAGCCTTGGACCGAGCCAGACTATCAAAGGCTATTCATCTGTGCCCAAGGTAAAGACTTCCCACGACGAATTGGAACACAGAACAGTTAATTCCCGGAATGGCGGGACTGTCATACGTTGAAAGACTGGAGCGACTAGGCTTGTATACACTGGAATTTAGGATGAGAGGGGATCTTATCGAAACGTATAAGATTATTAAGGGGTTGGACACGTTAGAGGCATGAAACATGTTCCCAATGTTGGGGGTGACATTGCCTGACCTGCTGAGTTACTCCAGCATTTTGTGTTGACCCTCTAGCATGGTATTTTTTTCCAGGGCAGCATGTTTAGTGTAGTTTAGTTTAGTTTAGTTTAGAGATACAGCTCATAAACAGGCCCTTCGGCCCACCGGGTCCGTGCCGCCCAGCGATCCCCGCACATTAACACTATCCTACACACACTAGGGACAATTTACACATACACCAAGCCAATTAACCTACAAACCTGCACGACTTTGGCGTCTGGAAGGAAACCGAAGATCTCGGAGATAAATGTAGAACATAGTTTTTTACTGTACAAGTGTTGATAATAAGCCAGTACTGAGATGAGCTTTTGGAACCAATCGGTAAAAAAGCCAGCACATTGAGCCAGCCAATGAAGGATGGTGACAGTTAATTTACATCGCAAGAGATTTAATGAATAAGGTCGATATAATGGACCTTAGCAAATCAGGATGATTTGCTTTGCAAACTAATTACTTCATTAATTTGTCTCTCCACACTCCACATCTATGACAAATTGGCTTATCAAATTAAACCACTGGGTTACTCTACAATATCACGATCTCTTCACATCTCGATGGAAAACTTGCCGTGACAAAGGAGGAGGCCATTCAGCCCATTGAGAGCAAACCATCAATCCTGTACTAGAATCGTAGCGTCATACAGCGCAGAAACAGGCCCGACAGCTCAACTTGGCCTCGCCAATCAAGATGGCTGATCTACACTTAGGGGTTGCCAACTGTCCCATATTAGCCGGGACATCCCGTATTTTGGGCTAAATTAGTTTGTCCCACAGAGTGCTGGAGTAACTCAGCAGGTCAGGCAGCATCTGTGGAGAACATGGATAGGTGACGTTTCACAGAGTGCTGGAGTAACTCAGCGGGTCAGGCAGCATCTGTGGAGAACATGGATAGGTGACGTTTCACAGAGTGCTGGAGTAACTCAGCAGGTCAGGCAGCATCTGTGGAGAACATGGATAGGTGACGTTTCACAGAGTGCTGGAGTAACTCAGCGGGTCAGGCAGCATCTGTGGAGAGAAGGAATGGGTGATGTTTCGGGTCGAGACCCTTCTTCAGTCTGAAGTCTGGATTCCTTCTCTCCAGAGATGCTGCCTGTCCCGCTGAGTTACTCCAGCATTTTGTGTCTACCTTCGGTATAAACCAGCATCTGCAGTTCCTTCCTGCTTTGTTTAGTTTAGTTTAGTTTAGTCTAGTTTAGGGACCCTTCTTCAGACTGAGTCAGGGGAGAGGGAGTGTAGAGATATGAAGGGGTGAGGTGTGAAAATGGCAGATCAAAGCATGCGATGATGAAGAAATGTAGAATGGTTCGTTGTTAGCTGAGTGTTTGCAGGGTAATTGGCTTCTGTAAATTGTCCCGGGTGTGTAGGATGGAATGAGTGTGCGGGGATCGCTGGTAGGCACGTGCGGGCTGGGCCAAAGGGCCTGTTTCCACACTGCATCTCTAAGCTAAACTAAACTACACAGAGTGTTTGATACACAGTCAGCACTTTAGTTAATGGCATCGGCGTGTTTCACTCCCTCTACTCAATAACTGAACTCGGGGCCACGTGCAGCCACGAGCCTCAACCTTGTCTCCAGAGGATCGATACAATAGACAATAGACAATAGGTGCAGGAGGAGGCCATTCGGCCCTTCAAGCCAGCACCGCCATTCAATGTGATCATGGCTGATCATTCTCAATCAGTGCCCCGTTCCTGCCTTCTCCCCATACCCTCTGACTCCGCTATCCTTAAGAGCTCTGTCCAGCTCTCTCTTGAATGCATTCAGAGAATTGGCCTCCACTGCCTTCTGAGGCAGAGAATTCCACAGATTCACAACTCTCTGACTGAAAAAGTTTTTCCTCATCTCAGTTCTAAATGGCCGACCCCTTAATCTTAAACTGTGGCCCCTTGTTCTAGACTCCCCCAACATTGGGAACATGTTTCCTGCCTCTAACGTGTCCAACCCCTTAATAATCTTATACGTTTCGATCCGTTCTCCAGATGTGGCCAGCTCACAGCAAGCTCTGTGCCCACGCTGGCCTGCAAAACCCCGGCTAGCATTTCACACCGTGCTTTTACCATGCTGCCCCCTGCCCGCTCTGATATCTGGTGACAGGAGTCACAAAGTCACAAGTGATAGGAGCAGAATTAGGCCATTCGGCCCATCAAGTCTACTCCACCATTCAATCACGGCTGATCTCTCTCTCCCTCCTAACCCCATTCTCCTGCCTTCTCCCCATAACCCCTGACACCCGCACTAATCAAGAATCTATCTATCTCTGCCTTAAATATATCCACTGACTTGTGGCCTCCACAGCCGTCTGTGGCAAAGAATCCCACAGATTCACCACCCTCTGACTAAAGACATTCCCCCTCATCTCCTTCTGAGGCTGTGCCCTCTGGTCCTAGACTCTCCCACTAGTGGAAACATCGTCTCCACATCCACTCTATCCAGGCCGCTCACTATTCTGTACGTTTCAATGAGGTCCCCCCCTCATCCTTCTAAACTCCAGCGAGTACAGGCCCGGTGCCCACAAATGCTCATCATGGGTTAACCCACTCATTCCTGGGATCAATGCAGACACTTTCAGCCCCAACAGTAAAGGAGAGTAAGAGAAACAAAGTCTGGAGTCTGAAGAAGGGTCCTGATCTGAAACGGACACTTTCAGCCCCAACAGTAAAGGAGAGTAAGAGAAACAAAGTCTGGAGTCTGAAGAAGGGTCCTGATCTGAAACGGCCTAAATCCTTCCCTCAGTCTGCATTGGTTTAGGTTCACAAAATGCTGGAGTAACTCAGCAGGTCAGGCAGCATCTCAGGAGAGAAGGAATGGGTGACGTTTTGGGTCGAGATCCTTCTTCAGACTGAGTTTAGTTTCGTTCAGTTTACATTAGAGAAACAGCGCGGAAACAGGCCCTTCGGCCCACCGAGTCCGCACCGACCAGCGATCCCCGCACACTAACACTATCCTACACACACTAGGGACAAGTTACACTTATATCAAGCCGATTAAGCTACAAACCTGCACATCTTTGGAGTGTGGGAGGAAACCGAAGATCTCTTTAAAAACCCATGCAGGTCACGGGGAGAACGTACAAACTCCGTACAGACAGCGCCCGTAGTCGGGATGGAACCCGAGTCTCCGGCGCTGTAAGTGCAGTAAGGCAGCAACTCTACCGCTGCGCCACCGTGCCGACCAACGTGATCTCCCGGTTGCCAAAGACTAACTCCCCCTCCCATTCCCACACTGACCTTTCTGTCCTGGGCCTCCTCCACTGTCTGAGTGAGGCCAAGTTAAGTTGCTTCAGCATTTTGAGTCTATCTTTGGTATAAACCAGCATCTGCTGTAACTTCCTGCACAAACAAACTGTGGCGTCTGAAGAAGGGTCCCGGCCAAAAACGTCACCTATCCATGTTCTCCACAGATGCTGCCTGACCCGCTGAGTTACTCCAGCACTCTGTGAAACGTCACCTATCCATGTTCTCCACAGATGCTGCCTGACCTGCTGAGTTACTCCAGCACTCTGTGAAGCGTCACCTATCCATGTTCTCCACAGATGCTGCCTGACCCGCTGAGTTACTTCAGTGGAGAAACATAGAAACATAGAAAATAGGTGCAGGAGGAGGCCATTTGGCCATTCGAGCCAGCACCGCCATTCAATATGATCATGGCTGATCATCCAAAATCAGTACCCTGTTCCTGTTTTCTCCCCATATCCCTTGATTCCGTTAGCCCAAACAGCTAAATCTAACTCTCTCTTGAATACATCCAGTGAATTGGCCTCCACTGCCTTCTGTGGCAGAGAATTCCACAGATTCACAATTCTGGGTGAAAAAGTTTTTCCTCATCTCAGTCCTAAATGGCCTACCCCTTATTCTTAAACTGTGACCCCTGGTTCTGGACTCCCCCAACATTGGGAACATTTTTCCTGTCCAAACTCTTAAGAATTTTATATGTTTCTATAAGATCCCCACTCATCCTTCTAAATTCCAGTGAATACAAGCCCAGTCGACCCATTCTTCCCTCATATGTCAGTCCCACCATCCCGGGAACTAACCTGGTGAACCTACGCTGCACTCCCTCAATGGCAAGAATGTTCTTCCTCAAATTAAGAGACCAAAATTGCACACAGTCTCACCAGGGCCCTGTACAACTGCAGTAGGACCTCCTTGCTGCTAAACTCAAAGCACCTTGTGTTTGACGCTGGATTCCAGCATTTGCAGTTCCACTGTGTCTGAATTGTGGTGTCACTGCCATTTGGAGCCTAGTGTGTCAGAGGAGGTGTGAGATCAGGGGCAGAGGAGAGGGGTAGTACATGGAACAGGCGTCACGGTGGTGCAGCGGTAGAGTTGCTGCCTTACAGAGAATGCAGCGCCGGAGACCCGGGTTCCATCCCGACTACGGGTGCTGTCTGTACGGAGTTTGCACGTTCTCCCCGTGACCTGCGTGGGTTTTCTCCGAGATCTTCGGTTTCCTCCCACACTCCAAAGACGTGCAGGTTTGTAGGTTAATTGACTGGGTAAATGTAAAAATTGTCCCCAGTGTGTGTAGGATAGTGTTAGTGTGCGGGGATCGCTGGTCGGCGCGGACTCGGTGGGCCGAAGGGCCTGTTTCCACGCTGTATCTCTAAACTAAACTAAACAGCCTCTCGCTGGCAAACTCCACCAACTCACTCACTAGTTATGTGTGTCTTTAATTAATGCTAACTTTTTTTTTGAAAAAACATTTAATAAATTATAACCATTTAAAATTTATGACTTCAATTTTAAATATCTCTGGGTTTTTAAAAAACTGTTCACAGAACAGAAGAGCACAGGAACAGGCCCTTCGGCCACAATGTATGTGCTGTACACAATGCCAAGTTAAACTAATCCCCTCTACCTACACATGGTCCATATCCCACCATTCCCTGCGTTGTATTGTTTGATCGGATTGGATAGCTTGCAAAAACACGCACCTCCAGATTCAGGGACAGTTTCAGGGCTGTTATCAGGCAACTGAACCATCCCACCACAACCAGAGAGCAGTGCTGAACTACTATCTACCTCATTGGTGACCCTCGGACTATCCTTGATCGGACTTTGCTGGCTTTACCTTGCACTAAACGTTATTCCCTTATCATGTATCTGTACACTGTAAATGTATTGATTAGAGTCAGAGTCATCGAGTGACACAGTGTGGAAACAGGCCCTTCAGCCCAACTTGCCCACACGGCCCACAATGTCCCAGCTACACTAGTCCCACCTGCCTGTGTTTGGCCCATATCCCTCCAAACCTGTCATATCCATGTACCTGTCTGTTTCTTAAACGTTGGGATAGTCCCAGGCTCAACTACCTCCTCTGGCAGCTTGTTCCATACCACCCACCACCCTCTGTGTGGAAAAGTTACCCCTCGGATTCCTATTAAATCTTTTCCCCTTCACCTTGAACGTATGTCCTCTGGTTCTCGATTCCCCTACTCTGGGCAAGAGACTCTGTGCATCTACCGATCTATTCCCTCATGATTGTAATTGTGTCTTGTCTTTCCGCTGACTGGTTAGCACGCACACAAGCTTTTCACTGTACCTCGGTACAGGTGACAATGATAAACCTGATCTAACAGCATGCCTGCAAGCACGGGTTAAATCAATTTTGTTAGCAAAAGACAGCATTGAAGAAAATCAAATCCTTTCACCTCAGCTCTACAGCACCAAGGCTAAAAATTTTAATTACTGAGAAATGGAACAACTCTATCTCATAAATGTTTAATTTTACATTGGCCCTTTTTGCATTTGGAAGTGCGATTCTCATTAAAAGTCTGGTTATTGATCTTTCTCTGCTCCAGCGCTCTTGTGAGATTATCCTTAACACTACAGTACACACAATGATTATTTTATCAGGGGAAGCTGATCCCACCCCAGTACTCAGGCATCCACACTGTGCATCACCATCAGTCCCTCTCCCCTGATCCACCCCAGTACTCAGGCATCCCACACTGTGCATCACCATCAGTCCCTCTCCCCTGATCCCACCCAGTACATGGCATCCACATTGTGCATCCACCATCAGCCCCCTCTCCCCTGATCCCACCCCAGTACACGGGCATCACACTGGCATCACACTGGGCATCCAACTGGGCATCCACCATCAGTCCCTCTCCCCTGCCATAGAAAGGAGGAAGGATTTGCAATTTCTATAGCGCCTGGCACAATCCCGGCACATCCCACAGCTCGCTCCCCTCAGCCGCAAGGCAATGCAAGGAAAGCCAAAGTGATCACACAACTACAAAATAGACGCCCAGAGACACAAGGAACTGCAGATGCAGGTTTACAAAAAAAGACACAAAGTGCTGGAGTAACTCAGCGGGTCAGGTAGCATCTGTGGAGGAGAGGAAAGGAGGGGAGAGGGGAGGAGAGGAGAGGAGAGGAGAGGAGAGGAGAGGAGAGGAGAGGAGAGGAGAGGAGGGAAGGGGTGGGGAGAGGAGAGGAGAGGAGAGGAGAGGGGAGGAGAGGAGAGGAGAGGAGAGGAGGGAAGGGGTGGGGAGAGGAGAGGAGAGGAGAGGAGAGGGGAGGAGAGGAGAGGAGAGGAGAGGAAAGGAGGGGAGAGGGGAGGAGAGGAGAGGAGAGGAGAGGAGAGGAGAGGAGAGGAGGGAAGGGGTGGGGAGAGGAGAGGAGAGGAGAGGAGAGGGGAGGAGAGGAGAGGAGAGGAGAGGAGAGGAGGGAAGGGGTGGGGAGAGGAGAGGAGAGGAGAGGAGAGGAGAGGAGAGGAGAGGAGAGGAGAGGAGAGGAGAGGAGAGGAGAGGAGGGAAGGGGTGGGGAGAGGAGAGGAGAGGAGAGGAGAGGAGAGGAGAGGGGAGGAGAGGAGAGGAGAAGAGAGGAGGGGAGAGGAGGGGAGAGGAGGAGAGAGGAGGGAAGGGGAGTGGGGAGGAGAGGGGAGGGACGTCTGTTTGCGGAACGGCTCCAGTGCATCGAGCGGGCGGGCTGATGGGATTTGAATAATGGCGGCACAACATGGTGGTGCCCGCGTGTGTAATAAATGCGAAGCTAATTTCACTGTGTGGTTGCACGTGTGGCAATGAGGCAGTGTTGGACCACTGCGTTGGCAGGGCACAGCATGCAAGGCAGAGGGTCAGACAGCACACAGAATCTTCCGGAAATAAGCAGCAGGTCTGAGAATGAGGGTGAGAGATGATGTCTGTCTGCATCATCTATCAGAGGCATTCTTACATCGTGCCTGGTCTGATCCTCACACCTGTCTGACCACATCACACATCAATGCTGTTTTGTACAAGGAAAATTTGAGCAAAAACCATAGTGATCAGTGGATCTAGCCGTTAAAATTGCTCCACAAAGCAAGGTCTGGGGTTGTGTCAACGCTGGGCTGTACAACGAGATGTTCTACAGTCATAGTTGACCCTTCGGCCCAACTTGCCCACACCGACTAGGATCGCCACCCGCCCCGTATCATAGAAACATAGAAACATAGATCATAGGTGCAGGAGTAGGCCATTCGGCCCTTCGAGCCTGTACGCACCGGCATTCAATATGATCATGGCTGATCATCCAGCTCAGTAGCCTGTACCTGCCTTCTCTCCATGCCCCCTGATCTCTTTAGCCACAAGGGCCACATCTAACTCCCTCTTAAATATAGCCAATGAACTGGCCTCAACTATCTTCTGTGGCAGAGAATTCCACAGATTCACCACTCTCTGTGTGAAAAAAACGTTCTCATCTCGGTCCTAAAAGATTTCCCCCTTATCCTTAAGCTGTGACCCCTTGTTCTGGACTCCCCCAACATCGGGAACAATCTTCCTGCATCTAGCCTGTCCAACCCCTTAAGAATTTTGTAAGTATCAGCCGGGACATCCTGTATTTTGGGCTAAATTGGTTTGGCCAATTTACGAGGATGTTGCTAAGACCTGAGGGCCTGAGCTGTAGGGAATTCTCTGCCTCAGAAGGCAGTGGAGGCCAATTCTCTGAATGCATTCAAGAGAGAGGGACCGCCCTTGTCCCGTATTAGTAGGGTTGCCAACTTCCTCACTCCCAAATAAGGGACAAAGGGTGACGTCACCGCCCCGCGCCCCACATGACCTCATCCAGCCAGCGGCCACGTGCTCCCGCTCCAACAATGGCCGCGGCCCGGGCCGGGAGCACGTGGCCGCTGGCTGGGTGAGGTCACGTGGGGCGCGGGGCGGTGACATCGCCCTTTGTCCCGTATTTGGGAGTGAGGAAGTTGGCGACCCCCTAACACCGACCAACATCCCCACCTACACTAGTCCCACCTGCCTGCATTTGGCCCACATCCTTCTAAACCTGTCCCTATCCATGTACCTGTACTCAGGTTTCTTAAAGGTTGTGATAGTCGCAATCTCAGTTACCTCCTCCAGCAGCTCGTTCCATACGCCCACCACCCTTTGTGTCAAAAAGGTTAAAAATCTAACTCAGCGAGTCAGGCAGCATCTCTGAAAGTGCAGGGACAAAGTTTACTGAAAGTGGTGTCACAGTGGGCACATTGACCATCATCAGTCAGAGTATTGAGTATTGAAAAGGCAAAAGGTATTAGATTTACCCCCTCTCACCTTAAACCTACATCCACTGGTTCTCGATTCCCCAACTCTGGGCAAGAGATTCTGGGCATTTACCCGATCTATCCCCCCCTCATGCTCTTCTACACTCTAGAAGATCCCCCCCCCCCCACACACACCAGCCTCCTACGCTCCAAGGCATAAATCCTAGGCTGCTCATCCTCTCAATAGACAATAGACAACAGGTGCAGGAGGAGGCCATTCGGCCCTTCGAGCCAGCACCACCATTCAATGTGATCATGGCTGATCATTCTCAATCAGTACCCCGTTCCTGCCTTCTCCCCATACCCCCTGACTCCGCTATCCTTAAGAGCTCTATCTAGCTCTCTCTTAATAATAATAATAATAATGCATTACATTTATATAGCGCTTTTCATATACTCAAAGACGCTTTACAGAGATTTAGAGAACATAGGGAAATGAATAAATAGATAAATAAGTAAATAAGTAAACGAACAGAGAAAGGAGACAGAAGGTGAGGTGACCTTCAGTGGTTGAAGGCAGTGCTGAACAGGTGAGACTTCAGTGATGTTTTGAATGTGGTGAGTGTGGGGGAGTCTCTAACGGTTTGGGGTAGTGAGTTCCAGAGGGTGGGAGCAGCGATGGAGAAAGCCCTGTCCCCCCAGGATCTGAGTTTGGTCCGGATGTGGGGGGATAGGAGATTGGCAGCAGCAGAGCGGAGGGTGCAGGTGGGAGTGTGCCTGTGGAGGAGGTCGGTCAGGTAGGATGGGGCCAGGTTATGGAGGGCTTTGTAGGTTATGAGGAGGATTTTGTACTGGATTCTCTGGGGGATGGGGAGCCAGTGGAGTTTGTAAAGGACGGGGGTGATATGGTCACGGATCGGGGTGTGGGTGAGTAGACGGGCAGCGGAGTTTTGAATGTATTGAAGTTTACTGATGATTTTTGAGGGTGCGCCATAGAGGAGGCTGTTGCAGTAGTCCAGACGGGAGGTGATGAAGGCCTGGATGAGGGTTTCTGCTGCTGTGGAGGAGAGGGATGGACGGAGACGGGCAATGTTTTTGAATGCTCTTGAATGCATTCAGAGAATTGGCCTCCACTGCCTTCTGAGGCAGAGAATTCCCTACAGCTCAGGCTGAGAGGAACTTAGAACTGAGATGAGGAGAAATTTTTTCAGTCAGAGAGTTGTGAATCTGTGGAATTCTCTGCCTCAGAAGGCAGTGGAGGCCAATTCTCTGAATGCATTCAAGAGAGAGCTAGATAGAGCTCTTAAGGATAGCGGAGTCAGGGGGTATGGGGAGAAGGCAGGAACGGGGTACTGATTGAGAATGATCAGCCATGATCACATTGAATGGCGGTGCTGGCTCGAAGGGCCGAATGGCCTCTTCCTGCACCTATTGTCTATTGTCTATTGTCTCAGGTCTTGGCAACATCCTCGTAAATCTGTTCTGCATCCTTTGCAACTTAACAACATGTTTCCATTAATAGAGTGACCAAAGCTGAACATAATATTCTAAATGTGGCCTCACCAATGTCTGGTACAACTGTAACATGATCTCCCAACTTCCAGACTCAATACTTTGACTAATGAAGGTCAAGGTGCTGAAAGCCTTCTTGACTGCCCTATCTATCTGTGACACCACTTTCAAGGATATTCTCCAGAGATGCTGCCTGACCCGCTGAGTTACTCCAGCACTCTGTGAAACGTCACCTATCCATGTTCTCCACAGATGCTGCCTGACCCGCTGAGTTACTCCAGCACTCTAACGTTGTTTTTGGCAAACCTGCACGCAAGGCTTGATTGCTCTCATGTTTAGCTTAGTTTCGAGATACAACACAGAAACAGCCCGTTCGGCCCACCCAGTCTACGTCGACCAGCGATCCCCGCACACTAACACTATCCTGGGGACAAAGTAACCTACAAACCTGCACGTCTTTGGAGTGTGGGATGGAACTAGAGCACCTGGAGAAAACCCACGCGGTCACAGAGAGAACGTCCAAACTCCGTACAGACAGCACCCGTAACATAGAAACATAGACAGTAGGAGGAGGCCATTTGGTCCTTCCAGCCAGCACCGCCATTCTTTGTGATCATGGCTGATCGTCCACAATCAGTAACCCGTGCCTGCCTTCTCCCCATATCCCTTGATTCCACTAGCCCCTAGAGCTCTATCTAACTCTCTTTCAAATCCATCCAGTGAATCGGCCTCCACTGCCCTCTGTGGCAGAGAATTCCACAAATTCACCTCAGTTCTAAATGGCCTCCCCTTTATTTCCGACTTCCCCCGGTAGTCAGGTTCAAGTCCGGGTCTCTGGCGCTGTGAGGCAGTAACTCTACCACTGTGCCACCGTGCGGACCCAATGCACTGGAGCGTGTGGAAAGTTTAATCACTGTGTCCCGGTACACATGCAATATTAGACCGGGTGAACATGCTGTTTGCTGTAACAAGCTTGCACTCACCAGGGACAAAGCTTCCTTGCACCACCTCTTTGTACGCCCACCATCCGTCTTTGATTTTGTGCGAGTTGTATTGAGCTGTCGAACAAACAGAAACACCATTGGAGTTTGTTGTTAATTCACTATGAATGCGCACAGCAGTGAAAGAGCTGGATTAGTTTGAGTTTAGTTTAGAGATACAGCGCGGAAACAGGCCCTTCGGCCCACCGAGTCCGTACCGACCAGCGATCCCCACACACTGACACCGTCCTACACACACACTAGGGACAATTTACAATTTTACCACAGCCAATTGACCGACAATCCTGCATGTGTTTGGAGTGTGGGAGGAAACCGGGGCGCCCGGGGAAACCCACGCAGGTCACGGGGAGAGAGAACGTACAAACTCCGTACAGACAGCAATTAATTACCACAAGTAGTATTATGTATTCAAGAGAGAGTTAGATTGCAAGAGATAGTTAATATGCACACACACATGCGTGCACGCACGCACACACATACACAGACACGCATGTGTACACATACACATATGCACACACACGCACACACATACACACACGTGCATGCACGCACACACACAGATACACACACATGTACACACACACGCACGTATGCACACACACATACGCACACATATGCACATGTGTACACACACACACGCACATGCGCGCACACACAAACGCACACCGCCAGTACAGAGGGGCTTGCTTGTTACGGTGCCTGCAATCAGAGGGGCTGACTGAACAAGGTGTAGACACACTGACACAGAGGGAGGTGTGATGCAGAGAGGGAGGTGTGATGCAGAGAGGGTATAGTCTGGGTAATTGTGGAAGTCTGTAGAGGACACAGAACGATGTGAATGCAGAATTTTTCCATTACTTTCGTCCAATGTAACAACTGCTTTTAATAATCTCTGGATCTCCAAATAAACGAGGCTGCATTAATATTAATATTTGTATTATTCATCGCGGTGTCAGGAGAACGACAGTTAGTGGCGACGGCCGAAAGGACGAGACGGTTCTTAAATGAAAAGCGCGGTGGCGCAGCGGGTAGAGCTGCTGCCTCACAGCGCTTACAGCGCCAGAGACACGGGTTCGATCCTGACCACGGGCGCTGTCTGGACGGAGTTTGTACGTTCTCCCCGTGACCTGCGTGGGCTTTCTCCGGGTGCTCCGGTTTCCCCCCACACTCCAAAGACGTACGGGTTTGTAGGTTAATTGGCTTCGGTAAAAAATTGTAAATTGTCCCCTAGTGCTTGGAAGGTGTTGTTAGTGTGTGGGGATCGCTGGTCAGCACGGACTCGATGGGCTGAAGGGCCTGTTTAACAGGTGCTGTGTCTCTAAATTGAACTAAACAAAACAGATGCTGGAAAATCCAAAATAAAACTGGGAAATGCTGGGAAAACTCAGCGGGTCGGGCAGCATCTGTGGGGAAAGAAGCAGAGGCAGCGTTTCAAGTTGGAAAATGTGAGGATTCAGAAACAGACCCTTCGGCCCAGCTTGCCCTCGCCCACTGATACCCCATCGAAACTAGTCCCACCTTTGCCACATTTGGCCCATCTCCTTCCAAACCTTTCCTATCTGTGTATAGGGGTTGCCAACTTCCCCACTCCCAAATACGGGACGAAGGGTGACGTCACCACCCCGCGCCCCACGTGACCTCACCCCGCCAGCGGCCATGTGCTCCCGCATCATCAATGGCGGACGCCCGGGCCAGGAGGCGGGATGCTACGCAACCTCCGTTAGGCGGCGCCCGGGCCTCCAGTGTCCGGACCTCCAGTGTCCGGGCCTACAGTGTCCGGGCCTACATTGTCTGGACCCACAGCGGCCCCTATGCCTACAGTGTTCTGGCCCAGCGTCGGGGCCTACACTGTCCGGGCCTACAGTGTCCGGGCCTACAGTGTCCGAGCCTACAGTGTCCGGGCCCACAGCATCCGGGCCTACAGTGTCGGGGCCCACAGTGTCCGGGCCCACAGTGTCCGGGCCTACAGTGTCCGGGCCTACAGTGCCTGGGCCTACAGCGGGCCCTGGGCCTACAGTGTCCGGGCCTACAGTATCGGGGCCTACAGTGCCCGGGCCCACAGTGTCCGGGCCCACAGCATCCGGGCCTACAGTGTCCGGGCCTACAGTATCGGGGCCTACAGTGTCCGGGCCTACAGTGTCCGGGCCTACAGTGTCCGGGCCTACAGTGTCCGGGTCCACAGCATCCGGGCCTACAGTGTCCGGGCCTACAGTGTCCGGGCCTACTGCGGCCCCTGGGCCTAATACGGGACAAGGGCGGTCCCGTACCGGGAAAACCAATTTAGCCCACTATACGGGATGTCCCAGCTAATACGGGACGGTTGGCAACCCTATCCATGTACCTGTTGAAATGTCGTTTATCGTTCCTGCCTCAGCTACCTCCTCCGGCAGATAGACACAAAATGCTGGAGTATCTCCGGTTTAAACCAGCATCTGCAGGTCGGTCAGCATCTGTAACCTACAAACCTGCACGCCTTTGGAGTGCGGGAGGAGACCGGAGCACCCGGAGAAAACCCACGCAGTTCACGGGGAGAACGTACAAACTCCGTACGGACAGCGCCCATAGTCGGGATGGAACCCGGGTCTCCAGCGCTGTGGGGCAGCAGCTCTACCCGCTGCACCACCGTGCCTGACCAGATGAGTCACTCCAGCACTTTGTGTCTATCTTTGCTATCAACCAGCCTCTGCAGTTCCTTGTTCCTACAATGCTCCAAGTGCGGCCTCACCAACATCATGTAGAAACATAGAAGCATAGACAATAGGTGCAGGAGGAGGCCATTCGGCCCTTCGAGCCAGCACCACCATTCAATGTGATCATGGCTGATCATCCACAATCAGTACCCCGTTCCTGCCTTCTCCCCATGTCCCTTGATTCCGTTAGCCCTAAGAGCTAAATCTCACTCTTTCTCTTGAATACATAGTACTACTTGTACTCATTAATTGCTGTGTGGGGTCATCTCAGTGCAGTCAGGAAGCCCACTAGGGAGGGTGCCATGCATCAATGCCTCTGTGTCGTGTGTCCTGGCCCACACGTACAGGCACAGTGCAGTCAGGAAGCCCACTAGGGAGGGTGCCATGCATCAATGCCTCTGTGTCGTGTGTCCTGGCCCACACGTACAGGCACAGTGCAGTCAGGAAGCCCACTAGGGAGGGTGCCATGCATCAATGCCTCTGTGTCGTGTGTCCTGGCCCACACGTACAGGCACAGTGCAGTCAGGAAGCCCACTAGGGAGGGTGCCATGCATCAATGCCTCTGTGTCGTGTGTCCTGGCCCACACGTACAGGCACAGTGCAGTTGTCAATCTTATGTTTAAGAAGGAACTGCAGATACTGGTTTAGACCGAAGATAGACACAAAAAGCTGGAGTAACTCAGCGGGACAGGCAGCATCTCTGGAGAGAAGGAATGGGTGATGTTTTGGGTCTGAAGAAGGGTCTCGACCCGAAACGTCACCCATTCCTTAACTTGTCTCCAGTGATGCTGCCTGACCCGCTGAGTTACTCCAGCACTTGTTGAAACGTCACCTATCCATGTTCTCCACAGATGCTGCCTGACCCACTGAGTTACTCCAGCACTCTGTGAAACGTCACCTATCCATGTTCTCCACAGATGCTGCCTGACCCACTGAGTTACTCCAGCACTTGTTGAAACGTCACCTATCCATGTTCTCCACAGATGCTGCCTGACCCACTGAGTTACTCCAGCACTTGTTGAAACGTCACCTATCCATGTTCTCCACAGATGCTGCCTGACCCGCTGAGTTACTCCAGCGTTCTGTGTCATGTCTTGTTGTTCCTTCCAGAAAACATGATTAACTGAACACCTTGCTGGCATCTCTGGATAACAAGGTTGACGGATTGCCTTCAAGCTAACCCGCCTGCCTGAGGGACACGGCTCCTTGCTCTTCCGCCACCTCTCTCAACACAGCCACAAGGCACAAAGTGCCGGAGAAACTCAGCGGGTCAGGCAGCATCTGCGGAGGGAGTGGACAGGCAACGTTTCAGGTCGGGACCCTCCTTCAGAAAAATGAGTGCCTCCGACTGTAAAACGTGCTGACCCAAAGTAATGTGCGCTTTGTGGAGGCCGAGGGGAGTCCTATGTTCTATACACTGAAACTCTCGTTTGTTTGTTTGTCTGTTCCTGAACTACAGCCAAAGCGGTACATGATAGCGCAACAATTCTAGGCCCATCTTACTCACCGTCGTCCCTCTGGTGCCAATGGAAGTCGTTTCATTGAAATCGGTGTTATATATTTTTAAGTTACTCATATTTTAAAGTTTAAATCTATCTCCTAGGGAGGGAGGGGGGGAGGGATGGAGGGAGGGAGGGACGGAGTTTCTTCCCACAGGCCATCAGGACTGTTAACTTTTATAACTCCAGGGACTAAATTTTGTCTTCTCTGTATTAACTTTATTTATATGGTGTAACTGTGATTCTTTTTTGTGCACAATCCGCAGGCATTGCCACTTTCATTTCACTGCACATCGTGTCTGTGTATGTGACAAATAAACTAAACTTGAAAACTTGAACTTGAGGGAGGGATGGATGGATGGAGGGAGGGAGGGAGGGAGGGAGTGGGGGGAAGGGAGGGAGGGAGGGAGGGAGGGAGGGAGGGAGGGAGGGGGGAGAGGGGGGATGAGGAGAGTTGAGGGGCATGGTGGTGGGGGGGTGGGGTGAGTGGGAGTGGGAGAGGTGAGGGGGGGAGGGAGGGGGGTGGAGGAGAGGGTGCTGCACCAATGCAGGAGAGGTTTGGGCCCAACGGGTCCATTTGGTCTAGTCCCATAATAAAATTATAAGATAGGATAGACAGTCAGAACCTTTATCCCCGGGGTGGAGATGTCAAAGGCTGGTGGACTTCAAGGAGAGAGGGGCAAAGTTTAAAGGAGATGTGGGGGGCAGGTTTTATTTACACAGAGGGGGGTGGGGTCCTAGAACGTGCTGCCAGGGGTGGTGGTGGAGGCAGATACCATAGTGATGTTTAAGAGGCCTTTAAACAGGCACATGGATATGCAGGGAATGGAGGGACATGGATCACGTGCAGACGGAGGAGATTAGTTCAACTGGGCATCATGTTCCGCACAGACATTGAGGGCCGAAGGGCCTGTTCCTGTACTGTACTATATTAGTCATCGAGCCACACTGCATGGAAACAGGCCCCTCGGCCCAACTTGCCCACACCGGCCAACATGTCCCAGCTACACTAGTCCCACCTGCCCGTGTTTGGCCCATATCCCTCCAAACCTGTCCTATCCATGTACCTGTCCAAATGATGGTCGGAGATAGATCCCTTATTCTTAAACTGTGGCCCCTTGTTCTGGACTCCCCCAACATTGGGAACATGTTTCCTGCCTCTAACGTGTCCAACCCCTTAATAATCTTATACGTTTCGATAAGATCTCCTCTCATCCTTCTAAATTCCAGTGTATACAAGCCTAGTCGCTCCAGTCTTTCAACATATGACATAAATGATGGTCGGCATGTGCTGAAGGGCCTGTTTCCATGCAGTTCAATGGCAACTATGCCCAGAACAAGATTAATTTAGTTTAGAGATATAGCACAGAAGCAGGCCCTTTGGCCCACCGCGCCCAGTGATCCCCACACACTAATACTATCCCACACACACTGGGGACAATTTACACACACACCGACCAGCGATCCCCACACACTAATACTATCCCACACACACTGGGGACAATTTACACACACACCACCCAGCGATCCCCGCACACTAACACTATCCCACACACACTGGGGACAATTTACACACACACCGCCCAGCGATCCCCACACACTAACACTATCCCACACACACCGACCAGCGATCCCGCACACTAACACTATCCCACACACACTGGGGACAATTTACACACACACCGACCAGCGATCCCGCACACTAACACTATCCCACACACACCGCCCAGCGATCCCCGCACACTAACACTATCCCACACACACTGACCAGTGATCCCCACACACTAACACTATCCCACACACACTGACCAGTGATCCCCACACACTAACACTATCCCACACACACTGACCAGTGATCCCCACACACTAACACTATCCCACACACACTGACCAGTGATCCCCACACACTAACACTATCCCACACACACTGACCATCGATCCCCACACACTAACACTATCCCACACACACTGACCAGTGATCCCCGCACACTAATACTATCCCACACACACTGGGGACAATTTACAATTTTTACCGAAGTCAATTAGCCTGCAATCCTGCGCGTCTTTGGAGTGTGGGGAGAAACCGGAGCACCCGGAGAAAACCCACGCGGTCCCCCGGGAGAAAACATAGAGGCAGCACCCGTAGTCAGGATGGAACGCGGGTCTCTGGCGCCGTGAGGCAGCAGCTCTACACGCCGCGCCACCGCGCTGAGATGGCGCACAATTCCACGTTTTATTTAACAGGTTGAGTGACGATACTTCCCCAGCTCTCAGTGGGGATTCCAACTCGTGTTACCCGATCGATAGTTGAGTAATTTAACCACTCTACAGCACAGAGAGAGAGAGAGCTTCTTATCGCATTAATCCCAGGGCGACCTGCAGCTCGCTGCATTGCAGCAGAGATCTTGCAGTGAACCCACACAAAGCTGCAGAGCAAGGACAGGTCCCCACACTGCCCCGTCACACACCCCTGCTGCCTCCAGCATCATCACAGACCAGTCTCATCCCGGTCACTCCCTCTTCTCCCCTCTCCCATCGGGCACGAGGGACAGAAGTGGGAAAACGCAGGGACAGTTTCTTCCCGGCTGTTATCAGGCAACTGAACCATCCCTCCACACCCAGAGAGCAGTGCTGAACCATCCCACCACACCCAGAGAGCAGTGCTGAACCATCCCTCCACACCCAGAGAGCAGTGCTGAACCATCCCACCACACCCAGAGAGCAGTGCTGAACCATCCCTCCACACCCAGAGAGCGGTGCTGAACCATCCCTCCACACCCAGAGAGCGGTGCTGAACCATCCCTCCACACCCAGAGAGCAGTGCTGAACCATCCCTCCACACCCAGAGAGCAGTGCTGAACCATCCCTCCACACCCAGAGAGCAGTGCTGAACCATCCCTCCACACCCAGAGAGCAGTGCTGAACCATCCCTCCACACCCAGAGAGCAGTGCTGAACCATCCCACCACACCCAGAGAGCAGTGCTGAACCATCCCTCCACACCCAGAGAGCAGTGCTGAACTACTATCTACCTCATTGGAGACCCTCGGACTGTCTTTGACCGGACTTTGCTGGCTTTACCTTGCACTGAACGTTATTGAATCTCTACACTCTAAACTGCCCGATTGTAATCATGCGTTGTCTTTCCGCTGACTGGTCAACACGCAGCAAAAGCTTTTCACTGTACCTCGGTACACGGGACCATAAACTCAACTGAAGTCACCATCCTGCTGCTGAGATCAATGACACACACTCACACACACACACGCACACACACATAGACACACACACACGCACACACACACAAAGCACTCACACACACGTGCACACACACACACACAAAGCACTCACACACACGCGCACACACACACACACACACACACACTCACACGCACACAAAGCACACACACACACAAAGCGCGCACACACACTCACACACACACAAAGCACTCACACACACACACATAGACACACACACGCACACACGCACACGCACACACACGCACACACTCACTCACACACGCACAGACACATACACACACACACACACACACACACAGACACACACGCACACGCACACACTCACACACACTCACTCACACACGCACAGACACATACACACACACACACACACAGACACACACACGCGCACACACACACTCACACACGCACACAGACACATACACACACACACACACAGATACACACACCCTCACACACGCCCACATTACCTGTGCTGACGACTCCACTACGGGCAACCTTACTGGATTGATGGGCAGTGCGTGGGGGAAATAACGATCATACTAATAGACTATCCTGATCACAGTGATATTGATTTTCACTCAGCTCAGTCTCCACGCCCGCCTCCTGAGTGATCAGACCCAGACTGACGGGCTGGTTCAGCGTGAGGCGAGGAGATACATGGCTGACCATCCACAATCACTACCCCGTTCCTGCTTAATCCCCATACCCCTTGATTCCGTTAGCCCGAAGAGCTAAATCTAACTCTATCTTGAAAACATCCAGTGAATTGGCCTCCACTGCCTGATGGTGAGGTTGTGGAAGGTGCTATACAAATGCAGGCCGTGACATTGTTTTCTGGCCAGTATGTCTGTCTGCAACGTTCCCCTTCCGTGGCGATCACATGTTCTGTCACCGGTGATCGCCACCACAGCAGCTGGGGTTACGTTTATTGTCCAGGTTTAGGGTTACCATCCAACACCGGCAAGAAATCGCAGAGAGTTGTGGACTCAGCCCAGACCATCGCACAAACCAACCTCCCTCCCACCGACTCCATCTACACCTCACGCTGCCTCGGCAAGGCCAGAAGCATCATCAAGGACCAGTCTCACCCCGGTCACTCCCTCTCCTCCCCTCTCCCATCAGGCAAGAGGTACAGAAATGTGAAAACGCACACCTCCAGATTCAGGGACAGTTTCTTTCCGGCTGTTATCAGGCAACTGAACCATCCCACCACACCCAGAGAGCAGTGCTGAACTACTATCTACCTCATTGGTCTTTAATCAGACATTACTGGCTTTACCTTGCACTAAACGTTATTCCCTTATCATGTATCTGTAAACTGTAACTGGGTCAAATGTAATCATGTGTTGTTTTTCCGCTGACAGGTTAGCACGCAACAAAAGCTTTTCACTGTACCTCAGTACACGTGACAATAAACTGAACTGAACTAATATTGTCACGTGTACCGAGGTACAGTTAAGGTTACGCCATTTTTAAGGCGACTGCCGGCGACTGTCAAAGTCGTAGCAGATCGCCAAAATTTTATTTTTTACCCTACGACAATGACCATGACAATGACCATGACAATGACCACAATGACCACGACAATGACCATGACCACAATGACCACGACAATGACCATGACAATGACCACAATGACCACGACAATGACCACAACAATGACCACAATGACCACGACAATGACCACAATGACCACGACAATGACCATGACAATGACCACAACAATGACCACAACAATGACCACAATGACCACGACAATGACCACAATGACCACGACAATGACCATGACAATGACCGCGACAATGACCACAATTACCACAATGACCATGACAATGACCTCGACAATGACCACAATGACCACGACAATGACCACGACAATGACCACGACAATGACCACGACAATGACCACGACAATGACCGTAATGACCGCGACAATGACCACCACAATGACCACGACAATGACCACGACAATGACCACAATGACCACGACAATGCCGAGTCCGGTCGACACAAGTCACTTTTTTTGTGAAACTAGCACCTGGTTGAGAGATTACACCGTCTTTGGAAACATCGTGAAACGTTTACCTGACCTTCAAACTGTCACCTCCAATCCCATGGATAGGTGTTGTTTCGGGTCGGGGCCCTTTATCAGACTGATGGTGATGGGGGGGGGGGGGGGGTAGAAAGATGGAAGGGGGGAGGCTGGAAGAGTTTTGTCAGGCTTGGTCCTGCCCCCACCTCACACAGCTTTTCCCCCTCCCCACACCACAATCAGTCAGAAGAAGGGTCCCGACCCCAAACATCACCTATCAATGTTCTCCACAGATGCTGCCTGACCCGCTGAGTTACTCCAGCACATTGGGTCTTATATTGTCAACCTGCAGTTCTGCAGGGTGGGAAGGCATGGTGGCGCAGCGGGTAGTGCTGTTGCCTCAGAGTGCGAGAGACCCGGGTTCGATCCTGACTACGGGCGCTGTCTGTACAGAGTTTGTACGTTCTCCCTGTGACCGCGTGGGTTTTCTCCGGGCGCTCCGGTTTCCTCCCACACTCCAAAGACGTGCAGATTTGTAGATTACGTGGCTTCAGAATAAATTGTAAATTGCCCCTAGTGTGTTCAGGATAGTGCAAGTGTAAGGGGTGGTCGCTGGTCAGCACAGCTCAGTGGGCCGAAGGGCCTGTTTCCATGCTGTATCTCGAGCCTGAAGTCAGAAATACAGCGCGGAAACAGGCCCTTTGGCCCACAGAGTCCACGGCAACCAGCGATCCCCACACACTATCTGACACGCATCAGGACTACTTATAAATTCACAGAAGCCACTCAACCTACAAACCTGTACGTGTTTGGAGTGTGGGAGTAAACCGGAGCACCCGGAGAAAACCCACGCGGCCACGGGGAGAACGTGCAAACTCCGTAAAGACAGCACCCGCAGTCAGGATGGAACCCGGGTCTCTGGCACCGTGAGGCAGCAGCTCTACCCACTGCACCACTGTGCCGCCCATAAAATCTTTAAACTAAAGTTCCATGTGTCAGTTCAGTTTATCAGTTCAGTTTATTGTCTCGTGTACCGAGGTACAGTGAAAAGCTTTTGTTGCGTGCTAACCAGTCAGTGGAAAGACAGCACACGATTACAAACTAAAATGGTACTGCAGGGTTACATAGAAACATAGAAAATAGGAGCAGGAGGAGGCCATTCAATATGATCATGGCTAATCATCTAAAACCCCGTTCCTGCTTTCTCCCCATATGCCTTGATTCCCTTAGCCCTAAGAGTTCTATCTAACTCTCTCTTGAAAACATCCAGAGAATTGGCCTCCACTGCCCTCTGTGGCAGAGAGTTCCACAGACTCACAACTCTCTGTGTGTGAGATGTTGGGCACGTGCTGGGCAGTGAGCGGAGTTTGCAGAACCCTCTCACTGAGTGGAGCGTCAGTCGCGAGCTGTGAAGATCTGGGGAAATTATATGTTTGCTGACTGACGTATGGCCCTCACAATATTGGCACTGCCTGTCACAACAAACAATCCCACCGCCTCCACAGCTGGTATGAGCTGAACAATGGCAGCAGGCATCAGAGCGAGAGATCTGGCAGACACAGAGTGCTGGAGCAACATAGATACATAGAAACATAGAAACATAGAAAATAGGTGCAGGAGTAGGCCATTCGGCCCTTCGAGCCTGCACCACCATTCAATATGATCATGGCTGATCATCCAGCTCAGTAACCTGTACCTGCCTTCTCTCCGTACCCCCTGATCCCTTTAGCAAAAAGGGCCACATCTAACTCCCTCTTAAATATAGCCAATCAACTGGCCTCAACTACCTTCTGTGGCAGAGAATTCCACAGACTCACCACTCTCTGTGTGAAGAAATGTTTTCTCATCTCGGTCCTAAAAGACTTCCCCCTTATCCTTAAGCTGTGACCTCTGGTTCTGGACTCCCCCAACATCGGGAACAATCTTCCCGCATCTAGCCTCTCCAACCCATTAAGAATTTTATATGTTTCAATAAGATCCCCCCTCAGTCTTCTAAATTCCAGCGAGTATAAGCCGAGTCTATCCAGTCTTTCCTCATATGAAAGTCCTGCCATCCCAGGGATCAATCTGGTGAACCTTCTCTGTACTCCCTCTAAGGCAAGAATGTCTTTCTGAGCTGAGCTGGATGATCAGCCAACTCAGCGGGACAGGCAGCATCTCCGGAGAGAAGGAATGGGTGACAACTCGGGTCGAGACCCTTCTTCAAACTGAGAGTCAGGGGAGACGGAGGCACACAGACATGGGAGGGTAGGGTGGGAAAACGAGGGATCACATGGGGACGTAGATCAAGGGAAATGTAGAATAGATCTTTGTCACCCTCCCCTAGTGATCCATTCTACATTTTCCATTGATCTTTGTCCCCTGTGATCCCTCGTTTTCACACCATACCCTTCCATGTCTCTCGTCTCCAACTCCCGACTCTCAGTCTGAAGAAGGGTCTCAACCCGAAACGTCACCCATTCCTTCTCTCCGGAGATGCTGCCTGACCCGCTGAGTTACTCCAGCATCTTGTGTCTATCTTCGATGTAAACCAGCCTCTGCGGTTCCTTCCTGCTCTGAGTGAGAGCTCCTTTCTCGATGCAACAGGCAGGCAAAGTCAAATTGTAGGAAATTGTACAGAAATAGTCCACCGATCCTGCCTCCTAAAGGCACCATGTTGTGGTGTCAACGAACCATTTACAGAAGGAAACTTCAGCCTCTGTCGGCCATACCCAGACAGGGAACAAGGTCATAACAAGGTCATAAAGCCCTCCCCATAACCTGGCCCCATCCTACCTGACTGACCTCCTCCACAGACACACTCCCACCTGCACCCTCCGCTCTGCTGCTGCTAACCTCCTGTTCCCCCCCCCCATCCGGACCAAACACAGATCCTGGGGGGACAGGGCTTTCTCCATCGCTGCTCCCACACTCTGGAACTCACTACCTCAGACCGTCAGAGACTCCTCCTCACTCACCACATTCAAAACATCACTGAAGTCTCACCTGTTCAGCACTGCCTTCAACCACTGAAGGTCATCTCACCTTCTGTCTCCTTTCTCTGTTCGTTTACTTATTTAGCTATTTATTTTCTTCTCTATGTTCTAGTAATCCCTGTAAAGCGTCTTTGAGTGTTTGAAAAGCGCTATATAAATGTAATGCATTATTATTATTATTAAGTGATAGAAGAATTAGGCCATTCAGCCCATCAAGTCTACTCCGCCATTCGATCTCTCTCTCCCTCCTAACCCCATTCTCCTGCCTTCTCCCCACAACCCCTGACACTTGCACTGATCAAGAATCTATCTACCTCTGCCTTAAATATATCCACTGACTTGTGGCCTCCACAGCCGTCTGTGGCAAAGAATCCCACAGATTCACCACCCTCTGACTAAAATATCTTGAAATAAAGAGATTCTTTAATGAATCAATATTATATACTGACATGAATATTTGATATTACAGAAAGAGAGGTTCTTGTAATAAATTATCATATTAGTGTGAAGTAGTGGGTGTTGTTGAAGTACATTTATATATTAGTATCAACCACTGTGATTTACTGGAATATCTTATTCTATTAAAACCAGCCATTCGAGTATTACTGCGATAACTAATTGCATCAATGTCAAGTACTGGGATGTAACCAGAATACATTTTAGTAGGTTCAACTTCAGGTGATGGCGTTTCTGGAATATATTATTAATATCACACAGTGATTGTTCTTGAATAAATCATTATATTAGCGTCAGGCAGGAGTTACTGGAATACAATAATATTAATAACCGCCAGTGGAGAATTACTCGGACGCATTATTAAACTAATATTAAGCAATGTGATTTATTGCAGTGCGTTATTATGCTAATGCCAGGCAGTGGCCAGTTACTAGAATATATTATGTAGGAAAATAACTGCAGACGCTGGTACAAATCGAAGGTATCGGAAAATGCTGGAGTAACTCAGCGGGTCAGGCAGCAGAAGGGACTGTCTGAAGAAGGTTCTCGACCAGAAACGTCACCCATTCCCTCTCTCCGAGATGCTGCCTGACCCGCTGAGTTACTCCAGCATTTTGTGATACCAGAATATATTATGTGACCATTCTGACCGTGTCTGCAACTGGAATTATATTGTTGAATGAATATCAGGCAGTGGCTCTTAAGGTCATAAGTGACAGGAGCAGAATTAGGCCATTCGGCCCATCGAGTCCACTCTGCCATTCAATCATGCCTGATCTCTCTCTCTCCCTCCTAACCCCATTCTCCTGCCTTCTCCCCATAACCCCTGACACCCGCACTAATCAACAATCTATCTATCTCTGCCTTAAAAATATCCACTGACTTGTGGCCTCCACAGCCGTCTGTGGCAAAGAATCCCACAGATTCACCACCCTCTGACTAAAGACATTCCTCGTCTCCTTTCTAAAGGTACGTCCTTTTATTCTGAGGCTGTGTCTTCTCATCCTAGGCCCTATCATTACTGGAAACATCCTCTCCACATCTACTATACATTATATTCATAGTATATTATATATCAGATACCAGTATATATTATGTTTATAGTTTTCACAGTAACTATACATCAGTAGTATTTTGTACTAGGTTAATTCCCGGAATGGCGGGACTGTCGTATGTTGAAAGACTGGAGCGACTAGGCTTGTATACACTGGAATTTAGAAGGATGAGATTGGATCTTATCGAAACGTATAAGATTATTAAGGGGTTGGACACGTTAGAGGCAGGAAACATTTTCCCAATGTTGGGGGAGTCCAGAACCAGGGGCCACAGTTTAAGAATAAGGGGTAGGCCATTTCGAACTGAGATGAGGAAAAACTTTTTCAGTCAGAGAGTTGTAAATCTGTGGAATTCTCAGAAGGCAGTGGAGGCCAATTCTCTGAATGCATTCAAGAGAGAGCTAGATAGAGCTCTTAAGGATAGCGGAGTCAGGGGGTATGGGGAGAAAGCAGGAACGGGGTACTGATTGAGAATGATCAGCCATGATTACATTGAATGGCGATGCTGGCTCGAAGGGCCGAATGGCCTCCTCCTGCACCTGTTGTCTATTGTCTATCAGGTCACGAGTATTAAAGAGAACATTACTAGTTTAAGATGAGGATATGGGAGATTACATTATTACATTAAACAGGTAGAGGGTGCAACTGAAATATGTCACTGTATTAATGTCAGATTATGCTTGCTTCTGGAATAAATTATAATATTAATACCAGTCAGTGGGCGTTATTGGAATCAAATAACATTAACATCTGGGGCAGCTGGAATACATTACTGTATCCAGGCAGTGTTGAGATATTAAAATACATTATAATACTAATATTGGACAGTGGGATGTAAACAGAATATATTTTTACATTAATATCAGGCATTGTGATTTGTTTGCAACACTGTACTGTATATTAACAATGGACATTGTGAAGTTTCTTGAATACATTATTATATTAATGCAGTATCACTGGAGAGCGTTAATGTCGTGTGTAGACACAAAATGCTGGAGTAACTCAGCGGGTCAGGCAGCAGCTCGGGAGAGAAGGAATGGGTGACGTGGATATTTGGGAGAGAAGGAATGGGTTACCGGGATATTTTATATTCATGGCTGATCAAACGTCACCCATTTCTTCTCTCCCGAGATGCTGACTGACCCGCTGAGTTACTCCAGCATTTTGTGTCTACCTTCGATTTTAACCAGCTGCCTCGGCAAGGCCAGCAGCCCAGACCATCGCACAAACCAACCTCCCTCCCACTGACTCCATCTACACCTCACGCTGCCTTGGCAAGGCCAGCAGCATCATCAAGGACCAGTCTCACCCCGGCCACTCCCTATTCTCCCCTCTCCCATCGGGCAAGAGGTACAGAAGTGTGAAAACGCACACCTCCAGATTCAGGGACAGTTTCTTCCCGGCTGTTATCAGGCAACTGAACCGTCCTGTCACCAACTAGAGAGCGGTCCTGACCCCCCATCTACCTCGTTGGAGACCCTCGGACTATCTTTGATAGAACTGCACTCACTGGCCTTTATCTTGCACTAATCGTCATTCACATTATTCCCTTTATCATTGCGGACGGCTCGATTGCAATCATGTATTGTCTTTCCGTTGACCACTGAAGAAGGGTCTCGACCCGAAACGTCACCCATTCCCTCTCTCCAGAGATGCTGCCTGACCTGCTGAGTTACTCCAGCATTTTGTGAAACCTTCGATTTGTTCCAGCGTCTGCAGTAATTTTCCTTTCACTAAACTCAAACTCAAACTAGATGTTGCAGGAATAGAGTCTGCTAGTCACAGACAGTGAGGAGTTACAGTGACACTTGACAACAAGAGGTGTTGCTCATATTAATAGAATTAGAATGATTAAAATCAGTCGGATGCTATAGAAATGATACAAAGAAGGTTCAGAGAAGATTTACGAGGATGTTGCCAGGACTAGAGGGTGTGAGCTACAGGGAGAGGTTGAGCAGGCTGGGTCTCTATTCCATGGAGCGCAGGAGGATGAGGGGAGATCTTATAGAGATGTACAAAATCATGAGAGGAATAGATCGGGCAGACGCACAGAGTCTGTTGCCCGGAGTCGGGGAATCGAGGACCAGAGGACATAGGTTCAAGGTGAAGGGGAAAAGATTTAATAGGAATCCGAGGGGTAACTTTTTCACACAGAGGGTGGTGGGTGTATGGAACAAGCTGCCAGAGGAGGCAGGGACTATCCCATCGTTTCAGAAACAGTTGGACAGGTACATGGATAGGACAGGTTTGGAGGGATATGGGCCAAGCGCAGGCAGGTGGGACCAGTGTAGCTGGGACATGTTGGCCGGTGTGGGCAAGTTGGGCCGAAGGGCCTGTTTCCACACTGTGACTCTAAATACACTAATTTGTGTTACAAGAATATGTTATATTAATATCGAGGATTTATTGGGCTAAATTATTACATTAATCTCAGGTGTGAGTATTACTGGTGAATGCTGTGATATTAATGACAAGGCTGGGCATTAATGCCACATATCATTAAATGAATACAAGGGATGATGCAGGAACGTTTCACTAATGACAAACAATGGGTGTTCTGTAGTCTATTACTATTTTGATTTCTGGCAGGGAGCAATTGCTGGAAAATATTATTATAATATTGTCAGTCAGTGGGTGTTAATGGGCTGGATTGTAACAATAGCATCAAGCTGTGTATTGTTAGTTTTAGTTTAGAGATACAGTGCGGAAACAGGCCCACCGAGTCCACGCTGAGCGATCGCCCGTTCACACTAGTTCTGTGTTACCCCACTTTCCCATCCACTCCCTGCACACCAGGGGGCAATTTACAGAGGGGCCGATTAACCTACAAACCCGCACGTCTTTGGAGTGTGGGAGGAAACCGGAGCGCCCGGAGGAAACCCACGCGGGTCACGGGGAGAACGTGCAAACTCCATAGACGTACCTTAATGTAGTAATATTACTGAAGCAATATTACTAGTAATTATTACTGGGTGTTTCGTGTACCTTGTGTGTTTACGATCAATTTCCCTCCTGGGATAAATAATGTTCTATCGCATCGTACTCTGACATAAATATCAGAGACTTACTGGAATACATGATTACATTAATGTCCAGCCATGAATAAACCCGGGCGCACATTAGCATATTAACATCTATGAAAGGCTCAGAGAAGGTAGACAGTCAGAACCTTTTTTCCAGAGTCAAAAGTGTCCAACATTAGAGGGCGTAGCTTTAAGGAGAGAGGGGCAAAGTTTAAAGGGGATGTGTGGGGCAGGTTTTTTTTACACAGAGGGTGGTGGGTGCCTGGAACGCGCTGCCAGGGGTGGGGGTGGAGGCAGATACGATAGTGGTGTTTAAGAGGCTTTTAAACAGGCACACGGATTTGCAGGGAATGGAGGGACATGGATCACGTGCAGGCGGAGGGGATTAGCTCAACTTGGCATTGTGTTCAGCACGGACATCGTGGGCCGAAGGGCCTGTTCCTGTGCTGTTCCATGTTGGATACTGAATTACATTATTAATCTAATACTAGACCAAGTGGACCCGTTGGGCCCAAACCTCTCCTGCATTGGTGCAGTACCCCGTCCTCCCCCCTCTCTCCTCCACCCCCCCCTCGCCTCTCCCCTCTCTCCTCCACCCCCCCCCCCCTCGCCTCTCCCCCACTCCCCCCCTCTTCCCCTCCCCCTCCCCTCCTTTTAAACTTAAAAATGTGAATAACTTTAAAAATATAACACCGATTTCAATAAAACTACTTGCATTATCACTAAAGTGACGATGGTGAGTAAGGTGGGCCCTAAAATTGTTGCACTATCGTGCACCGTTTTGGCTGAAGTTCAGTCACAAACAAGATAACAATCGAGAGTTTTAGTTATAGAGATGAGAGTGTGCGTGATGTTATCTATAATTTCATGAATGTCAGGGTCGTGTGTTGTGCACGTATTTCAGGTAATGATTCAAAATAAGCCAGTGTGGAAATAATCGAAAAACATTATTATCAAACAGCGCTTCTTGTTGGAATATATTATATTATTAACATCGAACAGTGTTGGGGAATACATGATAATATTAATACTAGGCAGTGAAATGTCACTGGAATACTTTACAATATTAATTTCAGGCAGGGAATTAATGCAATAAATCATTATATGACAACGAGAGAAGCATTAATATTCTTTAAAATTTCAAAAAACTTATTTTTAAAAAAAAAAATATTCTTTTCAGTATTTTTCTTTCAGACGGGCACATGGAAGTGCAGAGAATGGAGGGTTATGGATCACTTGCTTTAACTTGGCGTCATGTTCGGCACAGACGTTGTGGGCCGAAGGGCCTGTTCCTGTACTATGCTGTTCTACTGCATGCCAAGTGGGGTCACAGTGGCACAGCTGGTAAAGCCGCTGCCTCACAGCGCCAGAGACCCGGGTTCGATCCTGACTTCGGGCACTGCCTTTGTAGAGTTTGCACGTTCTCCCTGTGACCATGTGGGTTTCCTCCGGGCGCTCCGGTTTCCCCCCCACGTCCCAAAGACGTGCGGATTTGTAGGTTAATCGGCCCCTCTGTAAATCGCCCCCTAGTGTGCAGGGAGTGGATGGGAAAGTGGGATAACACGGAACTGGTGATCGATGGTCGGCACGGACTCGGTGGGCCGAAGGGCCTGTTTCCACATTGTATCTTTAAACTAAACTAAACTAATATCACAAGGGTTAAGGAAGAACATACTTATATGAACATCAGGTGTGACCACATCGTAGAATGAATATCATGTATGTGTGTTTGTGACTGCAATTTACATTAAAGCCATTTAATGTGTATCACTGGAATAAATCATTACATTAATATTCGGCAGTGCTCATTACTACAATATATTGCTATATTAACATTGGGCAGTGAAATGTTACTGGAATATATCATCATATTAATATCAAGCCTTCATGCTTGCTGGATTACATTAACAAATTTGTGTGTTTCTGGAATAAATTTTCATTTTAATATCAGACAGTTATAATATTGATATTAGGCATCGGATATTCCTGAGAAACATCATTGTACCAATTTCTAGCATTAGGAGGTGCTGGAATTCATTTAAAAATTAATATTGGGCAGTGAGTCCTACCTGGATCCATCAGTATATTAACATCAGAGAGTCATAAGGGATAGGAGTAGAATTAGGCCATTCGGCCCATCAAGTCTACTCCGCCATTCAATCATGGCTGATCTATCTCTCCCTCCTAACCCCATTCTCCTGCCTTCTCCCCATAACCCCTGACACCCGCACTAATCAAGAATCTATCTATCTCTGCCTTAAATATATCCACAGACTTGACCTCCACAGCCGTCTGTGGCAAAGAATCCCACAGATTCACCGCCCTCTGACTAAAGAAATTCCTCCTCATCTCCTTTCTAAAAGAACGTCCTTTAATTCTGAGGCTGTGACCTCTAGTCCTAGACTCTCCCACTAGTGGAAGCATCCTCTCCACATCCACTCTATCCAAGCCGCTCACTATTCAATGTTCAATTGTACGTTTCAATGAGGTCCCCCCTCATTCTTTTAAACTCCAGCGAGTACAGGCCCAGTGCCCACAAATGCTCATCATAGGTTAACCCACTCATTGCTGGGATCATTCTTGTAAACCTCCTCTGGACCCTCTCCAGAGCCAGCACATCCTTCTAAAGAAGGGTCTCGTCCCGAAATGTCACCCATTCCATCTCTCCAGAGATGCTGCCTGTCCTGCTGAGTTAAGCTTGAGTTAGTCAAGCTTTTTGTGTCTACCTTCGATTAAAACCAGCATCTGCAGTTCTTTCTCACACATACCATGCAAGAGGGTGATGGGTGTATGGAACGAGCTGCCAGAGGAGGTAGTTGAGGCTGGGACTATCCTAACATTTAAGAAACAGTTAGACAGGTACATAGATAGGACAGGTTTGGAGGGATATGGACCAAGTGCAGGCAGCTGGGAACAATGTAGCTGGGACATGTTAGCCATTGTGGGCAAGTTGGGCCGAAGGGCCTGTTTCCATGCTGTATCACTCTATGACTCTAAGAGTACAACAGGCAGTGAAAAACAGAGAATTAAACAAAGTGCAGTGTTACAGCTGAAGAGAAAGTGCAGGTTTAAAAAAGTGCAAGGGGCACATGGAGGTAGACTGGAAGACTGGGAAATCATCCCTAGCAGGTGAGAGGTTGGAAGGTCTTCGGTTTAAACCAGCATCTGCAGTTCCTTCATGCACATTCTTCCTCAGATATGGTGTCCAACTTAGAGTGAGAGATTAACATACCCTGTTACTGTATCAATATCAGATGATGTGCCACTCGAGCACAGATTATTTACACCAGGCAGTGGAAAAGTACTGGCGTGTTTTAATAAATTAATATCAGACAAGGGGATGTTACTGCAATGTATTAGTAAATTAATATCAGGCAATAAAATGTGACTGGAATATATTAGGTCATTAATGATACCGTTCCGATACTAACAGCAGGCAGTGAATGATACAAGGACATGTTGTACTAACATTAGGCAGTCTAAAGTTAGTGGAAGAAAAACATTATTATATTGTCGTAAGGCAGTGTGGGGCATTATTGCAATACATATTTTTAAGAATAAGGGCTAGGCCATTTAGGACTGAGATGTGGAAAAACGTTTTCACCCAGAGAGTTGTGAATCTGTGGAATTCTCTGCCACAGAGGGCAGTGGAGGCCAATTCACTGGATGTTCTCAAGAGAGAGTTAGATTTAGCTCTTTGGGCTAACGGAATCAAGGGATATGGGGAGAAAGCAGGAACGGGGTACTGATTCAGGATAATCAGCCATGATCACATTGAATGGTGATGCTGGCTCGAAGGGCCGAATGGCCTACTCCTGCACCTATTGTCTATTGTCTATTGACCAGCCGTGATCATATTGAATGGTGGTGCTGGCTCGAAGGGCCGAAGGGCCTACTCCTGCACCTATTTTCTATGTTTCTATGTTTCTATATCTACAATAATATTTGTCAGTGGACAGTTACTAGAATAAATTGAAGGTATTTATTCACAAAACGCTGGAGTAATTCAGCAGGTCAGGCAGCATCTCAGGAGAGAAGGAATGGGTGATGTTTCAGGTCGAGACACTTCTTCAGACTGATTTTTGACTCAGACTTCAGCATTTTGTGAACAAATACCTTTGATTTGTACCAGCATCTGCTGTTATTTTCCTGCGCTACTAGAATAAATTGTTACATGGCACATGGAACAGTACAGGACGGGAAAACATAGAAACATAGAAACATAGATCATAGGTGCAGGAGTAGGCCATTCGGCCCTTCGAGCCTGCACCGCCATTCAATATGATCATGGCTGATCATCCAACTCAGTATCCCATACCTGCCTTCTCTCCATACCCCCTGATCCCTTTAGCCGCAAGGGCCACATCTAACTCCCTCTTAAATATAGCCAATGAACTGGCCTCAACTACCTTCTGTGGCAGAGAATTCCACAGATTCACCACTCTCTGTGTGAGAAAAAACGTTCTCATCTCGGTCCTAAAAGACTTCCCCCTTATCCTTAAACTGTGACCCCTTGTTTTGGACTTCCCCAACATCGGCAACAATCTTCCCGCATCTAGCCTGTCCAACCCCTTAAGAATTTTGTAAGTTTCTATAAGATCCCCCCTCAATCTTCTAAAATCCAGCGAGTACAAGCCCAGTCTATCCAGTCTTTCTTCATATGAAAGTCCTTCCATCCCAGGAATCAATCTGGTGAACCTTCTCTGTACTCCCTCTAAGGCAAGAATGTCTTTCCTCAGATTAGGAGACCAAAACTGTACACAATACTCCAGGTGCGGTCTCACCAATGCCCTGTACAACTGCAGTAGAACCTCCCTGCTCCTATACTCAAATCCTTTTGCTATGAAAAGGCCCTTCGGCCCACTATGTCCGTGCCGAACAGGATGCCAAGTCAAACTGATCCCCTCCGCCCGCACGTGATCCATAACCCTCCGTTCCCTGCATATCCACGCGCCTGTATAAAAGCCTCTTAAACACCACTATCGTATCTGCCTCCACCATATTGATAACAGGTAGTGTCTGTTGGAAGAATACATTCTTATACTGGTATCAGGTAGTGGAGTGTTACAGTCGTTACATTACATTATTAAATTAACTTCAGCTTGCATGAAGTTGACGGAAAAAATATATATTAGGATTGAGAGGCAAGGAGTCAGCAGAGAACATTGTTACCACGATATCACATATTCCTGGTTATTGGGATATTTTATATTCATGCAAGGCAGTGGCGATACTGCAATAAGTTGTTAGATTTGGCAGTACCTGTTACTGGAATATATTATTCTACTGATAATAGACAATAGGTGCAGGAGGAGGCCATTCGGCCCTTCAAGCCAGCACCACCATTCAATGTGATCATGGCTGATCATTCTCAATCAGTACCCCGTTCTTGCCTTCTCCCCATACCCCCTGACTCCGCTATCCTTAAGAGCTCTATCCAGCTCTCTCTTGAATGCATTCAGAGAATCGGCCTCCACTGCCTTCTGAGGCAGAGAATTCCACAGATTCACAACTCTCTGACTGAAAGATAGAGGGTGTTGGAAAGAACTGCAGATGCTGGTTTATATTGAAGGTAGACACAAAATGCTGGAGTAACTCAGCGGGACAGGCAGCATCTCTGGAGAGAAGGAATGGGTGATGTTTCAGGTCGAGACCCTGTCTGAAGAAGAGTCTCGACCCAAAACGTCACCCATTCCTTCTCTCCAGAGATGCTGCCTGTCCCGCTGAGTTACTCCAGCGTTTTGAGTCTACAGACAGAGGGTGTTACTGGATTGCAATGTCAGATCACTATCAGTCCATGGGAAGTTACTGGAATACTTTATTGTGTGAATATCCAGCAATCTCGAGCGACTGGGTGACTTTAATATATATCAGCAGACAATGGGATTGGACAGGCTAGATGCAGGAAAAAATGTTCCTGATGTTGGAGGAGTCCAGAACCAGGGGTCACAGTTTAAGAATAAGGGGTCGGCCATTTAGGACTGAGATGAGGAAAAACTTCTTCATCCAGAGAGTTGTGAATCTGTGGAATTCTCTGCCACAGAAGACAGTGGAGGCCAATTCACTGGATGTTCTCAAGAGAGAGTTGGATATAGCTCTTTGGGCTAATGGAATCAAGGGATATGGGGAGAAAGCAGGAACGAGGTACAGATTTTGGATGATCAGCCATGATCATATTGAATGGCAGTGCTGGCTCGAAGGGCCAAATAGCCTCCTCCTGCACTTATTGTCTATGTTTCTCTAAGGTGCTATGGGAACAAATGTATTCCTTGGAGCATATGAGGCTGAGGGGTGATCTTATAGAGGTCTACAAATCCATGAGGGGAATACACAGGGTGAATGTACAGAGCCTTTACTCACAGCAGGGGGATCAGGAACCAGAGGACATAGGTTTATGGCGAGAGGGGAAAGATTTAATGGGAACCTGAGGGACAATCTATTCACACAGAGGGTGGTGGGTGTATGGAACGGGCTGCTGGAGGAGGTATGTAAATAGACACAAAAAGCTGGAGTAACTCAGCAGGTCAGGCAGCATCTCTGGAGAGAAGGAATGGGTGACATTTCAGGTCGAGACCCTCTTCAGACTGGTCAGGGATAAGGAAAAGGAGAGATATAGATGATGATGTGGAGAGATAAAGAACAATGAATGATGTATAATGGAGGAGGAAGTTGAGGCAGGTGTTATAACAACATTTAATAGGCATTAGACAATAGACAATAGGTGCAGGAGTAGGCCATTCAGCCCTTCGAGCCAGCACCGCCATTCAATGCAATCATGGCTGATCACTCTCAATCAGTACCCCGTTCCTGCCTTCTCCCCATACCCCCTCACTCCGCTATCCTTAAGAGCTCTATCTAGCTCTCTCTTGAATGCATTCAGAGAATTGGCCTCCACTGCCTTCTGAGGAAGAGAATTCCACAGATTCACAACTCTCTGACTGAAAAGGTTTTTCCTCATCTCAGTTCTAAATGGCCCTACCCCTTATTCTTAAACTGTGGCCCCTTGTTCTGGACTCCCCCAACATTGGGAACATGTTTCCTGCCTCTAACGTGTCCAACCCCTTAATAATCTTATACGTTTCGATAAGATCCCCTCTCATCCTTCTAAATTCCAGTGTATACAAGCCTAGTCGCTCCAGTCTTTCAACATACGACAGTCCCGCCATCCCGGGAATTAACCTAGTAAACCTACGCTGCACATTTGATAGGCATTTGGACGGGTACATGGACAGGACAGGTTTGGAGGGATACGGGCCATACGCGTGCAGCTGGGACAAGTGTAGATGGCGGGCTTCTTGGTCAGCATGCCCAAGTTTGGTTGAACAGCCTGTCCCACTCTGTATGGTTCTACGAGTCTAAATTAGGATCAGTTACTTGAATACATTAACATCAAAATATAGATGTGACTGGGACTCATTATTCTACTGATGGCGGGAGTGGGAGTCACTGGGAAACATTATTAAATTACTATCAGGCAGTGAAGAGCTAGTGGAATACTAATCTAGTACTAATATCTGGCAGTGCCAATGAATATCAGACAGCAACAATTACATTTCTACCTGAATATCAGGTGCAGTGTGTTACTCAATACATCAGCACATTTATAAAATATCATTGGAGACCCTCACATTATCTTTAATTGGGCATGACTGTACGTTTCATAACTATCATGTTTTATTCTTAATGTTTTCATGTTTTATGTTTTATTCGTCATCGTTTACTGCATGTCGTGTGTTTTACTTGTGAGCCGAGCACCAAGGCACATTCCTTGTACGTGTACATACTTGGCTAATCAACTTTATTCTATTCAATTCAATCACTGGACTTTGCCTTGCACTAAACATTATTCCCTTTATCCTGTAACGACACACTGTAAATGGATCGATTGCAATAATGTGTTGTCTTTCCGCTGACTGGTTAGCACGCAACAAAAGCTTTTCAACTGTACCTCAGTACACGTGACAATAAGCTGAACTAAAAAGGTAGTGGATGACACTGGAATATATTTGTATATCGGTATCAGTGAGAACTTACTGAATACATAACTACATTTACAAAGGTTTCACATCACGTAATGGATGACATGATATTCACGGTAATATATTATAACATATAGGCAGACAGCGTGGTGTCACTGGACATTAGAGGCAGGAAACATGTTCCCAATGTTGGGGAAGTCCAGAACCAGGGGCCACAGTTTAAGAATAAGGGGTAGGCCATTTAGAACGGAGATGAGGAAAAACTTTTTCAGTCAGAGAGTTGTGAATCTGTGGAATTCTCTGCCTCAGAAGGCAGTGGAGGCCAATTCTCTGAATGCATTCAAGAGAGAGCTAGATAGAGCTCTTAAGGATAGCGGAGTCAGGGGGTATGGGGAGAAGGCAGGAACGGGGTACTGATTGAGAATGATCAGCCATGATCACATTGAATGGCGGTGCTGGCTCGAAGGGCCGAATGGCCTCCTCCTGCACCTATTGTCTATTACTACATTGACATTAAGGAGTAGATGTTACTGGAATACAGTACTGTCTGGAACATCTGGAACAACCCCACATCTGGAATATTCACACATCTGGGATAACGTCTCACCTGGAACAGCCCTACATCTGGAACATCCCCACATCTGGAACACCACCACATCTGGGACAAAATCACACCTAGAATGGCCCCACATCTGGAACAACCCCACAGCTGGGAGGACCCAAACATCTGGGAAGAAACCTCACATCTGGCAGAAATCCCACAGATTATAGGTAAAATGTCCAGTAAAATTATAAATTGACCGGCGTGTGTGTGGGATACATAATGCCAGTGTGCAGGGATCGCTGGTCGGCACGGACTCGGTGGGCCGAAAGGCCTGTTTCCGCACTGTATATCTAAACTCAACTAAAGACAGGCTTAGCAGCATTACAGGATAAACGTCTAGTTACATAAGGAAGCATGCAGGTACAGCAGGCAGTGAAGAAAGCCAATGGAATGTTGGCCTTCGTAACAAGAGGAGTTGAGTATAGGAGCAAAGAGGTCCTTCTACAGTTGTACCGGCCCTGGTGAGACCGCACCTGGAGTACTGTGTGCAGTTTTGGTCTCCAAATTTGAGGAAGGATATTCTTGCTATGGAGGGCGTGCAGCGTAGGTTCACTAGGTTAATTCCCGGAATGGCGGGACTGTCGTATGTTGAAAGGCTGGAGCGATTGGGCTTGTATACACTGGAATTTAGAAGGATGAGGGGGGATCTTATTGAAACATATAAGATAATTAGGGGATTGGACACATTAGAGGCAGATAACATGTTCCCAATGTTAGGGGAGTCCAGAACAAGGGGCCACAGTTTGAGAATAAGGGGTAGGCCATTTAGAACGGAGATGAGGAAGAACTTTTTCAGTCAGAGGGTGGTGAAGGTGTGGAATTCTCTGCCTCAGAAGGCAGTGGAGGCCAGTTCGTTGGATGCTTTCAAGAGAGAGCTGGATAGAGCTCTTGAGGATAGCGGAGTGAGGGGGTATGGGGAGAAGGCAGGAACGGGGGTACTGATTGAGTGATCAGCCATGATCGCATTGAATGGCGGTGCTGGCTCGAAGGGCTGAATGGCCTACTCCTGCACCTATTGTCTATTGTCTATTGTATTGTATCACAGTAATATGATACACAGTATCAGACATACCCTGTGGAGTCAAAGAGACATACCTTGAGGAGATGCAACACCTGTCCCTTTACCTCCCCCCTCGACTCCATCCAAGGACCCCACAGTGTTTCCAGGTGAGGCAGAAGTTCACCTTCACCTCCTCCAATCTCATCTACTTTAACTCCTGTTCAGATGTCAACTCCTGTACATCGGCGAGACCAGGCGCAGGTTCGGCGATCGTTTCGTTGAACACCTCTGCTCAGTCCGCCTTTAAACTACCTGATCTCCCGGTGGCTCAGCATTTTAACTCCCCCTCCCACATTTAAACCTCTTTACACAAGTGCATTCAGTCCGCCTAGACCAACCTGATCTCCCGGTGGCTCAGCACTTCAACGCCCCCTCCATTCCCAATCTGACCTTTCTGTCCTGGGCCTCCTCCATTGTCAGAGTGAGGCCCAGCACAAATTGGAGGAACAGCACCTCATATTTCGCTTGGGTAGTTTACACCCCAGCGGTATGAAACATTGACTTCTCTAACTTCCAATAGCCCCTGCTTTCCCTCTCTCTCCCTACCCCCTTCCCCTTCCCAGTTCTCCCACCAGTCCGACTGTCTCTAACAATCTATCTCTGTCCCCGCCCCCTCCCCTGACATCAGTCTGAAGAAGGGTCTCGACCCGAAACGTCACCCATTCCTTCTCTCCAGAGATGCTGCCTGTCACGCTGAGTTACTCCAGCGTTTTGTGATACCAGTATCACACAGAGTCAGTCCTGGCAGCATTGCTGAATATATGACCAGAGCTACACATTAGACAATAGACAATAGGTGCAGGAGGAGGCCATTCGCCCTTCGAGCCAGCACCGCCATTCAATGTGATCATGGCTGATCATTCTCAATCAGTACCCCGTTCCTGCCTTCTCCCCGTACCCCCTGACTCCGTTATCCTTAAGAGCTCTATCTGGCTCTCTCTTGAATGCATTCAGAGAATTGGCCTCCACTGCCTTCTGAGACAGAGAATTCCACAGATTCACAACTCTCTGACTGAAAAAGTTTTTCCTCATCTCTGTTCCTCATCTCTATTCTTAAACGGTGGCCCCTTGTTCTTGACTCCCCCAACATTGGGAACATGTTTTCCTGCCTCTAACGTGTCCAACCCCTTAATAATGTTATACGTTTCGATAAGATCCCCTCTCATCCTTCTAAATTCCAGTGTATACAAGCCTAGTCGCTCCAGTCTTTCAGGTGGAGGAAAGAAAACTGCAGATGCTGGTTTAAATCGAAGGTAGACACAGAGTGCTGGAGTAACTCAGTGGGTCAGGCAGCATCACTGGGGAGAAGGAGTGGGCGATATACAGTCATATACACACAATATCACACGTCGTCAGGCGGAGCAGCGACTTATATCAGGTGCTGGGTGTGACAAAGTGTTAACTTCAGACAGCGCGCTGTTCACTGGATACAGCAGAGTTTGCGGATCAGGCAGGTGATGATGTCCATATTGTATGTGGGTGAGGGTTTGAATTATTAATCTCCAGTAGAGCGCTGTGTTGGTTGGACACAGCGTCGGAGACATATTAGATTGAGCGAGATACAGGAATATATTCCGCAGTAATGCGGGCGGCCGGGTAACGTTGAGATAAATACACCGGGGGAGGGGGGGGACCTCGATACATTGTACCGGTCAGAGAGTGACGGCAATGATCACAGACTGGAGATTCCCGGCACGGACCCCCCACCCCCACACCCCCACCTCCCCAACCCCCACCCCCCAACCTCCACCCCCACCCCTGCCCCCCACCCACCCACCCCCAACCCCCCCCACCCCCTACCCCCCCCACCCCCACCCACCACCCCACCCCCCACCCCCACCCCCCCTACCCCCTACTCCACCCCCACCCCCCCTACCTCCACCCCCACCCCCCACACCACCCCCCCACCCCCACCCCCACCTCCTCCCCGGGGGAACCGGCACCAGCAATTAGTGAACAGACTTGTCCGCGGCACCCGGAGTGTGGCAACGCGGAGCACACACTCACACACACGCGCACACACACACACACACACACACCCACGCACACACGCACACACACCCACACACGCACACACACGCGCACACACACACTCACACACACACACACACACACTCGCTCACACTCACATTCACTCACTCTCTCTCACACACAAACTCACAATCTCTCACACACACTCACACCACACACACACACACACTCGCTCACACTCACATTCACTCACTCTCTCTCACACACAAACTCACAATCTCTCACATACACACATACACACACTTACACACATACACACACACACAGACATACCGCGCACACACACTCACATACACATTCACACATACTCGGCGCATATACAGACACAAACTGCCTCCACACGTAGAACGCATACAGCTTATTCACATACACTCGGCTAGCACACACTGCCTGTACACACTCACACTGCTTGTACACACTCACACTGCCTGTACCTGTGTACGCACACAGGCTGTACACACACACACTTGCCTGTACACACACACACACTGGAGTGAAGGAATGGGTGACATTTCCGATCGAGTTCCTTCTTCAGACCGGTAATCGACCCGAAACGTCACCCATTCCTTTCTCCACAGATGCTGCCCGACCAGCTGAGTTACTCCAGCACTTTGTGTCCTTTTGTGTAAACCAGCATCTGCAGTTTCTTCCTGCACACACACCCCCACACACACACACCCACACCCACACACACACACCCCACACACACACACCCACACACACACACCCACACACACACACCCCACACACACACACCCACACACACACACACACACCCACACACCCACCCACACACACACACACACAGACACACCCCCACACACACACACACACACACACCCACACACACACCCACACACACACACACACACACACAGACACACACCCACCCACACACACCCACCCACACACACACACCCACACACACACCCCACACCACACACACCCACCCACACACACACACCCACCCACACACACACACGGGTGACTGTCCCACTCCGTTCTTCCCGCGACACACCGACTCCGGGAACCGCGGCCGGGGGCGGAGAGGGAGGGAGTAAGGGGGGAGAGGGGAGAGAGGGGTGGGGAGATGGAGGGAGGTGGGGAGATCGGAGGGGGGGGGGGGAGGGAGGGGGGAGGGGGGGAGGGG